>NW_024583184.1:2788-20899 GCF_018398535.1 Haplochromis burtoni | reverse complement strand
CCAAAGCCACCTGTTCCACTTCTCTTTAAATGAGAAAAAAGATAAAAGCGAACACCTGTTCTTACACACACGTTACACACTGATTACTAAAATAAGTCTGATTTTTAAGAATTACAGCAAGTTAACTTTACTTGTGTCTTCACATATTTTTGTTTTGGGTGGGGGAGCTTCCACAGAGCTTTCCGCAGCTAGTTCACAGGTAAGAGGCGGTTAGTTGCTAAACGTTTCACAGTGTGTATCACAATCGTATGGGGATGCATGCGTGAATATGTGTATGTATATCTAATGAAATATGAGCAAGCTGAATTTCTGTTGATTACAGATACGTGCTGTGCATTCATACTTACATACATATCACAGTGATACATTAGTCTGCTAGTGCATGTATGTAACAGTCACGTTTCTCATTAATGCACCCCGAATAATAAAGCAAACACAATGTTTAATTAAAGAGGTTAACATTTTCTTTTTCTCTTTAAAAAATAGAAAAATGACAAAAGAGCAAAGAGCAGCAGTTTGGGTTTCCACTGATGATTCACAGACAAATCCTGATCTGATTCCAGGACAGGGACGTGCAGAGAGGTTTAAAGGGGCGGGTGCTCAAAGTTAAAAAGGGGCACATTGAACCATGCTGAATAACAACAACACACATTCATCAAGAATCTAATATGGGAAGGGCAGGGCTGTGTTGATCTGAGACTGTAGACATTAAAAAGTCCACAGGAGAGATGGTAGCTGATTAAACAAGTGTCATGAGATAATAACAAAATGCAAAGATTGGTGACAGCGCTTGGAACCATAAGGCAACAAAAAACTGTGACATAAACTCGGCTCTGCCTGTGAATCACTCTTTGCTTCTCTTCTTCCTTCCTTCCCATCATTTCATATATCACTCTCCACTTGCTGTCTATCTGAGAACAAGGCACAACTTGCTATTGCAATAAACTATAATCTAATTATCCACACCTAACAACTCTTGCACTTAATCTATAATAAAATGATGACAGAAAAATGTTATAGCCCTGCCTTTAGTAGCCTCACACAGCTCCTACTGTTTCCTCCTCATGTCCTTACCAGCCATGTCTGCACAATGTTATATCATGAGTAATATTTTTTTAAATCCAGCTAAATAAAACACACACATGCACACACAGTGACATTTTAGACCTTCTTCAGAATACTGTATATACTATGGGCATCCTTACATTATTATTTATTACTAGAGCTACAATAATAAAGCAATGAGGAGGGGGAAGTAATAAATATGAAATAATGTATTTATGATGATTCCATTTGTTTCACTATCCACTCTGTGCAGGGCAAAGCTTATTACATTTTTAAACTGTAGAGATACAATCATTTTACTGCTGTAAAATCCAAATTTTGTCTTATTTAAAATATAAATCTAATATAATCTGCTTCTTAATGTATGTTCTTTAAAATACAGCGTGTGTTTTTTAATATATTATAATTATAATAATTATTATGTGGACATGCATATTAGATCGTTTTTTAGTGAAATATAATCCCTCCAGAAAGGCAGGAAATGCCCAGAAACTTACTTTAAAACTAAATATGTTCCCTAAAACGGTGACAGAGCTACAGACCCATGACAGCCTTACACAGGTAGCCAGCAGCTATGACCAGCACTACTTGTGCAGTTAATAAAAGGACAGGTAATGTTTGTCGCGCTGTTGCACACACAGCACGCTCGTTTGTTTCAGTTCGTCAGTTGCAACAAGACAGCTTACCAACGTGTACGTAATAAGCTAATACTCCTGTGTGCTACACACTACAGTGTGCGCTGTACACCTACTTACTGGTTTTGTCGCATCAGTCTGTGTCTCTGAGTTAACTTGTGTTTCTCCTACAGCTCCGGACCGCTAAAAATGCGCGTGCTCTTTGTGAGCTCGTTCCCGGCTCGTAACCAGCGCGTTCTGCCGTCAAGGGCGATCATTGGTTAAATGTGATCATGTGACTGATGCAAGCCAGATCCTTTTATTTAGCAAAACTATGATTAATAGTTAAATATTATTGTTGAGGGGCACAGACAGGACTCCGCACGCACACACACATAAAATAAATAAATAAATAAATAAATAAAAAAAATTTAAAAGTTGCCTCAACAAAAGGGCACTTTGGGCACTCATCAGGAAAGGGGCGGGTGCTCAAGCCCCTCTAGCCCCCCCTTCTGCACGTCCCTGTTCCAGGAAATGAGAAGCTACTGCTTGAAAGGTTTCATAATGCAATTGCACAAGCCATCGTGTGTGAATAGTTCTGTGTGTATCTGTTGAAATATGTGGTTAATACTGAGTAAGAGCTCATGCTGAATAAGTTAAAGATACATTCTACAAAATGTATTGGAAGACTGAGACTGCTAATGTATGTATGTAACAGTCAGACAGGTCAGTGGCTAAATGATAAATACAGGTGTGCGCTGTAGGTCACTGTTTTGGAGATAGTTGCAGTTATATTGTGTAATTAATTTCCAAATACTCCAAGAACAAGTTGTTTTTTGTTTTTATTGCAAATTTATTTGCATTATATCATTTAAATAATCATCAGAAAGACAAAGATTAGCTTGGTTTCACCATAAAAACTTGCTTAATGTATTCTTTTACTTTATACTTAAAAAGAATATATAAAATATACATACACTGCATCAATAGTGCTACACTGAGTTTTAGAAAAACAGCCTTATACAACTAAAATAAATCAAATGAGCAGGAAATGAAATATTAACTTTACATTTTTTTCTTGACATTCAGCTCAATTTAGAGTAAAATCAGATGCAACCTTTAATTGATGTGATTCTGTGAGAAAATTCAACACATCACATTGGACAGAAAAACATGTTATTCCCTGTTGCTGGTGTTTCAGGAAGGACACTTGTACATATTTGAATTGTGCCTGAAACACTGTTTTACATTTCTACACACAACAAAATGAATAAGCTGCTTCAAACATCTCCAAAGTGAAATTTCTATGATTTCAGGGACATCTTTTTTAAATGTTCACGGTCTTCAGTGCAAACAACAGCATAAACACACAGGTGCACCTCTGCACCACCTCTAAACTAATAAACTAACAACCAGTGTCCAGCACAAAAGTTATCGCTAAGCCATTTCATTTTGTACAAATCCAGCTTTTCTGAGTTTGTGTCTGACCAGATGCAGCTTTCTGAACCATCTTTTCAACGTTCTTATACTTATACTTATACCACACTGTGTTTATGTGCTTAAAAAGAAATTATTTTTTAACTAAAACCAATTCTGAACTAAAATTTCACCAACTCATCTACACGGACATTTTATAGAGGGTATTATTAAAAGACAGAAATTCAAAATGTGTAGTCTGTGATAAACTAGTTCCCCCCACAATAATAACACTGATGACGAGCCAGAAAGGCTGCAATGTTCTGATCAATGATGGAGCCTCTCGCTTCCAATCTTAAAATGTATTAAATATTATTCTGACTGTGTTAATCTGAATGGATCGATGTTAATCATTATAAATCTAAATGTTTTGATAAATGTCCTCTTGTTCTTCATAAAGGTCGACAGTTTGTTCAGCAAACATCTGTGTTACATATACATGATCATTTTCATCACCGCTGCTTTGTTCTTCGTCTGCTTCCACTTTTCTCTCTTTCTCATATGTTTCCTCTCTCTTCGCTCTTCCTGTTTGTTTGGTAAAATTCCTGTAGGTGTTCAGTGTCTCAACATTCATATAGATCCTCTCCTCGTCACTGACGTCATCTTCTTCATTACAGGTTTTTAGAGTCACTGAAACACAGCACAGCAGATTTTTCTGGATGTCATGATCAAAACAAAGCTGCTGATTCATGTAATACATTGTTTGTTTTGGTGAGCACTGACCTGTGGTGTGGATGTGGGCCTGCTGTGTTTGCCTCCTTCTCCTGAGCACCAGTAAGACCACCAACAAGACCAGCAGGAGCAACAGGACCACAGGAACTACAGACGAGACCAGCAGCATCCGAGGAACTAAGAGAGAAAAGGTTTTAGTCAAAAATGAAAGATAGAAAGTGGTTTTGTATTATTTATTGGCACTTCCTATTTCCTTTGTAATCATGGTTTTACATAGTAAGGAGGTTCTTGTTTGGCAAATGTGTTAATCGAAAATGAGTTCAAAACACACTGCAGACAGGTCATTTGATGAATTGTCGTATGGAGTCTTTTATTTATTGTTTAGAATGACATTTGTATCTAACATGTTTGGAGTGTTAGAGGGAGCTGAGCACCCACAGAAAACACAGGCAAAGGTGTTAAATGCAAACACAGTTAGCTCAGGTAACAAACACACACAAACCCCAAACCTTCTGTGAGACAACAGTGTTTATCATCTCGCCAGCATTTAATATGATCTTCATCAGTCTAATACTGCGTTGATTAATCTTGTAAGACTCCGATATTGAAATCAAATAAATAATTTGTAAAGCATTAACGAAGTCTGGTTTATTACTTTTACTTGGCTACTATTTACCAGTTTAAAGATTTAAGCATGAACCTTTGCTGTAATGCAAAAGCAGTAAGGGATGAATGTGTCAAAAAGCTAGAAAAATGTACGATAATCCCCAAAAATCTCTTCACAAGACAGTGTCCTGAGTAATTATCAGCCCATTTTTAAACTGTCACTCTTTGTTAAAGTTTTAGAAAAAGTTGTTTTAAATCAACTCTTGTCTTTCCTAGATGAGAACAACATTTCGTCCTTTCTGTCAGGTGTCAGGGCCGTTCACAGTACTGAGTCTGCTCCTTTAAAATGACAAATGATTCTCTTCTTAATCCAGATTGTGTTGATTGTTATTACTGCTGCTTCTGAGTGCTGCTTTCGACAATGTTGATCATGAGTTGCTCACAGAGTGTTTGGATCGTTGTAGTTTAAGGTTTAGGTCTAAATGGGTTTAAAGCTTAACAAACACTGGACATTCTCAGTCAACATCAAAAAATACTCTGCATCAGCAGTTATGATCTCATTATTTGAAATTTGTTGGGTTTTATCTTTGCATATCTCTTTTCACTGCTATGCAGATGACTTACAATTATATTTACCTCAGATTTTGGAAATGTTTACTCTGTATCAAGGTTCAGTGACTGAATATTTTAAATCACAAAATTGAAGGTTCTCACGATTACACAACATTTTTTGTCTGTCCCTTAGCTGAGACCTAGAAGGTCAGTCTGGGCTAAGACTGTCCTTCTAGGACAGTACAATACATAAATTCAATGCTATACTTACATTTAATGATGACAGTAATGGGTGCTGTTGCAGTAGAACTGAATGTCCGTGTGGACACTGTGACTTCATACACACAGCTGTAGTTGCCTTGGTGTTCATACTCAGCTACAGGGAAACTAAAGGAGGCTGAGTTGTTGACTGCTGGCTCGCTGTCTGTGATGTTGGAGTCAGAGAAGATGAGAAAGAACCGTCCACTGGAAAATGTGGAGTTAATGGAGCAGGTGAGGACAAAACTGTAACCCCTGGTGATCTCTGCACCTTCAGGACCCCAGACCAGACCTGCACCAGGAGAGGTCAGGGAGATGCTGGGTGTCTGCAGTCTCACTGGGGAATAAAAGGTACCAGGATTAAGAAGGAAGCAGAATCAAACACAACACTTAGTTTCTTGTTTATAAATGTAGTAGGTATGGAGCAGCATTAACATATTATTGTTATGCTGAATTTGATTTGATGAATGATCTTATAGGTCTTTGCAAACTCTGGATTTGATTCTTTCATTGCTAAACGCTCCACAGTCTCCAATAATTAACCTCTAATACTGTCCGATTGCTCCTTGCTACAGTGGGCTTTGAGAGCATTTTTGATAATGGCCAAAAAACATGAACCAGTAAAAATATCAGATAAATAAAGTGACTAAAAACTATATAGAGCAGCAGATTCCATCTTTAATACACTCTTTTTATATGTAACAATTAAATAAGTTTAAAGCTATGATTGAAAAACCCTTTCAATTACTTTGTTACAGAGTTGTTTTTTTTAAAAAATCAAAGGATCTGTGATAAAAATGCAGTACTCTCTTATTCATGTAATTGTTATCAGTATCTCGCTTTGTTCCAAGAGTTACTCCATACTTGTTTTTGTTTTTCTTACCAGTAACAGAGAGTCTGACAGAATCACTTAATGGGGAACTGAATTCACGACTTGAGCCTCTTTTCTTATACTGACACTGGTAAGATCCCTCGTTATCAAAGTCCACGTTAGGAATTTTGAAGGTAGCAGAGTTTGTGTTGGAGGTTTGGCTCCTCCTGAATGAACCCTGAATTTGACTCAGAGTGAACGATCCACCTAAAACCTGAGTTGAGACTGAACATGTGATTTCAACAGTCTGACCCCAGGTCACCTCACCAACAGGGCAAATGGAGATACGAGGTTTCGGAAACCTCACTGAAAAAATATCAACATATCAAAGCATTATCTCACCAGGTTACTGATTCTGTTACTGAAAGAAGAGAATGAAACAAAGAACTTGGCAAAGTGGATTTTTTTTCTTACCAGTAACCGAGAGTCTGACAGGGGAAGAGCTGAACCTTCGACTTGTTTTCATGTACTGACACTCGTACAGTCCATCGTGATCAAAGTTCACATTGTGAAGATTGAATGTAACAGAGCTCATAGAGGATGTTTGACTCTGGCTGAATGAGCCTGAAGTCTTCTGGAGGATAAAAGTTCCACCTGAGAACTTGTATGAAACTGAGCAAGTGATGCTGACGTCCTGACCCCAGGTGACCTCATTACTGTATAAGGAGATGGTGGGCTCTGGGAGGGTATCTAAAGAAATGATACAGTATTAGATAAGACAGGACACAGTCAAGATCTGATCAGATAATCTTAGTGGCTGATGGCTTAGCTGATACCATTTTATGTATGCAAATGAAAAACCTCAAATACTTGAGGGGCTTAAGTGGAAGCTTTTTTGGACCCTGCTGCTATTTGAATACAATTGTTGGAGGTTATTGCTGCTAAAAATTAAAGAGTTCACTTTTTTTGGACAAGCACTGAAAATGCTGTGCTGCACACATTGCTGCCTGAAAGAAAAAATGACTTTCTCTTAACTCCACATGAATTAAAAAATACTGTCAACAGTCACATTTTTAGGATCTTAGGATGGCAAACTTTTTCAAGATAAAAAGTCTGTAAATTAGGCTTTAAGTCAAGTCTGAGCTCAAAGTTCTTCACAAGCCTTCAGTAAGAAACGTGTTAACATGGTATGTTTAATTATGCGAATCAGTTATCTCATTAAATATGCATCAAACTGCAAACATGTTCAACAGAAAGATTGAGTGTAATAAAACAGCACCTTTGAACATCTTTTCTGCGAAAGTAAAATATGATGGAATGAGAACTAACTAGAATCTAAGTATTGACAAGTACATGAACAAAACAGCTATTATAAAGTGATAAGACCATAAACACCATAGAAAAGTTTTCTTACCTGAACAGACGACTTCAGCGTCCCGACCAAAGTTACAGGAATAACTAATAGAGCTGATGTACCTACAATAATCTAGAGAAATTTCACTTCCTGAACAGTCCACATTACTGCGGAAGAAATTTCCTGTACCTTGACCAAAGTAAGCATACCTACCGGCCTGCAGAGCTATCCCACAGTTCAGCTCTCTACAGGCCACCTCGGCATCTTTTAAGTCCCAGCCATTATCACACACTCTTCCATAGGAGTAAGAGTAAGAGTAAGAGTTATAGATTTCAACTCTTCCAGAGCACCGAGATCCAACTAATCTGATCTGACCTACCAGGAAAAAGAAAATATGAACTATATTGCAAAAATGGCTTTAAATTAAAAATGTAAGTATGACAGGTTAGAACAGACTGACCTGCAGAAGGTGAAGGTGACACCACGAGATAAGCAACTATGGGAAAATGAAAACATGGAATATTATCAAGACATAAAGTTATTCAGTCTAAAAATAATTTAAGAAAAGTTGTTGTAAAGTTATCCAGACTGTCCCTGTGATAGATAAATAAAATCACTGAAAATTATGGAAAATCTGTTTTACCAAGAATCAGGAAATGAAGCGCTCTCTTCTCTCTGCCCTCCATGACTGAGAAGAAAGGCTGCTGCTTCATGTCATTTATGAGAACAGATGACAGAAACCTGAACTAAAACCTGTGGTTTACAAAAACACTTTGCACTGGTTATCCTTCTGAAACGCTTCTCCTTTTGATTTCTTTCTTTCTTTTTTTCTTACTTGAAAGTAACAGAGCACGAATACTGAACAACAAAAGCAAACTGCAGGACTCAAATAACACATTTACCAGTTCTGGACTTGAAAATACATACAAACCTTTTCCTTTATATGCACCTGATTTATTTATGTACATCAGTGTGAATGTATGTGCATCAAAACTTCTGAGGTATCATGTGTAAGAAAATTGAATGTTGGCATTACTCTCTCTGCCTGAAAAAAGAAAAAAAAATAGAAAATGAAAAAATTACAAAAAACATAAAAAATAAAAGACACAGTAACAGAGCTCTAATCTACGGTGTAATTAATCAATCATTTCTAAAAACTAATAAAAACATTTTATCCTGATGTTTTCTAGCAATTTTTGAGCATTTTACTTCATTTTATTTTTCTATCCTCCACCAGCTTCCCAGGTCTGAGCTTTACATGTTGCAGCTGGTAAGTTGAAACCCAACTGTTCCTCTTCTTTTTAATAAACTAAATGACTGAAAACAACACGTGATTCCATATAATAAACACTCATAACTAAAACGTGATCTTTAATTCATTAAAGGGTTTGATAACATTTTTGCTTCTGTATATTCAGGAAAATGTCAAAGAAGTAAAGACGATCAGTGTTGGTTTTTCACAGAAAGTTCACAGACAGGAGGTGGTTCAGTGCCAGGAAAGGAGAAGCTAGTGGTTAAAGTTTCACAGTGCAGCTGCTTTAGTGTGCACGTGTATATGAATGTGTATATACTTTTATGTATCTGGCTAACGATGCTGCAAGATGAGCAACTGAATTTCTGTTGACCATAGATGGACACATATGCATCTGTACACTCAGACACACTTATAGTAAATATGATGACACTTTACAAAAGTAAAGACACAGTTCATGAAATACAAGTTCATTCGTATCAGCTGTTTCCTCATGTGTTTCCACTCCCCCTGATCACCTCCTGTGTGTATTTATCCTCTGTGTTTTCATTCATTTCATGTCCAAGTGTCTGCTACGTCATGACATGTTTCTAGGTCTTCATGTATGCATGCATGCCCAGTTGTCATGTTTAGGGTATTTCATGTTTTCCTTCTTGTTTTCCTAATTTTAGATTATTGTTTAGCTTTGAATTGATTTCACGCTTTTGTTTTGGGCTGTTAAAACCTGCCTTTAATAAACGTCTCGCTTTCTGTTAACATTGAGTTTTGTTCTCGCATGTCTGCCCTTGGGTCCTACTCCTCACTCCACACAGTCAGCTTCCATTAACTGTGACTGTATTGTCCATATTCCTCTTTGTTTGTTGTTTAATATGACTCCCCTGTGTCCTCTGTATATGTTTAGTCTGTCTTTTGGGTTTAGTATTACAGGCTCTCTCTTGGTTTGGGTTCTTTGTTTTTCTTTAGTTAGCCTTACAAATAGTTTACTATTTGTAAGAGTTGTAACCTTAGTTAAGTACCTTGTGTTTTTTGAGGTTTAGATGTCTTTATTTTCTTTCTTCTTTAATTGTTTTTTTGTTTTGTTTTGTTGAGTTTGTTCTCTTTTGTATTCCTTGAAATACTGAGTCTTCATTTTTTTGTTGGTTTCAGTCACTGATGACTTGTAAAGTTGTGTTAGTTAGTTCCCTCTGTGTTCAATTTCTCGCTGTCTTTCACTGTTTTCTTGTCTCTGTCTTTGTGTGTGGTGTCTCTGGACACTCTACATCAGTGTCTCCTGTACTCCTCCCTTTAAGTTTCCCCAAATGGGAGGAGACCATTGGACTGACTTGAATCACTCCATTATACTCATTTCCATGTTACACAGCCCAATAACGTTTTTGTCTTACTTTACTCCAGTTCACAGGAGTTAATCTCCAAGCCTCGAGGGCCGGTGTCCTGAAACGTTTCCATGTGTCCCTCTTGCAACACCCCTGAATACAATTAGTATGTCGTCAGTAAGACTCTATAGAACCTCGCTGCATGCTGAGGTGGCATTTCAGCCATTTGAATAATGTCACAGCAGCTCATGAGGGAATGAACGTGCAATAAAAGTAGATTTAGAAGTACTTCTTTTTTTGTTTTTTTTAAACTTACACTTTTATTTAAATTTAGTTGAGTAGGGTTAGGGGTTGCCGCCTCGGCATCCAGTATGACCTACAGATTTTATGCAGGTGTGTTGCAGCAGGGACACATGGAAAGGTTTCAGGACAGCGGCCCTTGAGGACTGGAGTTTGAGACCCATGCTCTAGTTCACAGGTGTCGAACTGCAGTCCTCGAGGGCCGGTGTCCTGCAGGTTTTAGATGTGTCCTTGATCCAACACAGCTGATTTAAATGGCTAAATGACCTCCTCAACATGTCTTGAAGTTCTCCAGAGGTCTGGTAATGAACTAATTGAATGATTCAGGCATGTTGACCCAGGGTGAGATTTAAAACCTGCAGCACACCGGCCCTCAAGTTCGACATCCCTGCTCTCGTTAGACAGCTGTCATTGCACATTAACTTTCATTGTTTAGGAATGCAAAATTTTAAATAGGTTTTGTTAACACTGTAAACAGAACAAACTCTTTTTTTTATTAACTCACTATTACTGGGACAGTCTATCAATTTTCATCACATTTCACAAAACACTTTTTCAAAATTAGTTTGGAAATATTAGAAATTTGTCAGGTAGGAAAATAGTTAAAAAAAATACTTATTAAATCAATCTAAGAATAATACATATATAATATCGTTAGACATCATCTTCTCAGCAGAGTTGCCCGTGATTGGATGGATGGCTCGTCCTTTTGTTCATATTGACTTTTTGTGTTACAATTACAAACCCACTCAGTTATGTAATCTAAAAAGCGAGAATGCTTGTGACCTCTCTGGAGCGCTTGAAGAGGGAACACGTGAAACACTCCTGACATGTGACTTTGGAGCATTGTTAGATGACACTTAATGTATTTATCACTAGCAGGGTTCAGTTTCTTTAGCCACACCCAGGACTGATTACTGCCACATCTGCTCTCAATCAAGAAATCACTTAAATAGGACCTGCCTGACAAAGCGGAGCAGACATCATTCCATGATCCAAGGAAATTCAGGAACAAATGAAAAATAATTGTTTGTTTGTTTTTCTAGTTGCCAAACTGAAGTCTTTCTAACTCAGGATGACTTGGCCTGAAAAAAAGGGGTGTGCCATCACTCAGTTTGGGAGAGCAATCTTTATTAGGAGATTTGAAGAATGTTGTTGTCACTTGTTACTTGCTCAAAAGGGCTGCAAGCAGAATAATTTTGATAAATATCTTGTTCTCTACAAAGGTCCACAGTTTGTTCATCAAATGATCGAGTTACAAATACATGATCATTTTCATCACTACTGCTTTGATCTCCATCTGCTTTTCTTCTCTCTTTCTCTGCTCCTCCTGTTTGTTCAGTGTGATTTCTTTGGTGTTCAGTCTCTCAGAATCCATATCTTTTGTCACTGACGTCATCATCTTCATCACAGATTGTTAGAGTCACTGAAAGACAACAGAGCAGATTTCTGTCATGTGAACATCATATTCAAAACAAAGCTGTTGTTTTTTCATGTAATATATTGTTTGTTCTGGTGAGCACAGACTTCTGTTGTGGATGTAGCCCAGCTGTGTTTGCCTCCTTCTCCTGAGCAGCAGGAAGACCACCAACAAGACCAGCAGGAGCAACAGGACCACAGTAACTGCAGACAAGACCAGCCGCATCCAAGGAACTAAGAGAGAAAAGGTTTTTGTCAAATATGCAAGATAGAAAGTGGTTCTGCATGAGTTATTGTTGTCCCTGCATCTTTGACTCAGGGTTTTGGGGATGTTTTGGTTTTCTCTCCTTTTTTATTTTTGATTATCTTTGAATCGTTCTTATTGGTGTATGTATGTATGCTTTATCTACCTAAGCCTGATACAGGATTAGGGTAACGGTTTACATTCAAGCTCCACTACCTTCTATTTATTGTATTATGTTTACTTTCCTTGTGCTTATGAATTTCTTGTTATCTGTGCCTTAAGTTCCCCATTTGAGGTAATGCTTTAGTTTATTAACCCCTGTTTACGTTCCTGTTCTGGTCCTTCTATCTTGTCTTCTAATGTTATAATCTTTGTTTTATCTATTTTTCCAATTCAGTAAAAGGACTAGATGTTACAATCTCTGATAATGCATTGCTTTAAATGAAGAGAAGCTTGAGGGATGGCTGTTATGAGGAAAGGCAGCCCAGGAACTGCGATGCTGCAATGACAGGACGATCTGACTTGAGCTTCAGCGTTTGTGCAATTTGCAACAGATTGTGTGATGCAGACTTTTCAATTTTCAATTCTGCTCCTGAAAGTGAAACTCTTACAACTACATATCCCTTTAGCTAACCCACCAAGAAAAAAAGCAATGGAAATTTTTTTTGTTTGCATTTCTTTTTTGTTTGTTTGTTTGTTTGGTTTTTTGCCTGTCCCGTTTGGTTTTGTTTGTCTGAAGGCCAACAAAGATACCCAACGGATTTACTTTACCAAGTGGATCATCACGGCTTTGCCATATTGGTCCAATTGATCAACTTTTGTTGTTATTGTCATTAATTTTATTTTATTTTTATTTTCAGTTGTTACAGATGGGACAGACATGGCTGGGGGATAGGAAAAGGAGAAAGAGAAAACAAGCAAAAAAGAAAGCAGCATAGTAAACACAACACCATCTCATTAATCCAGCTAAGTGTAAATAACAGTAAATACTAAATAATGATTGTTGTTGTGCAGCACGCAGGACTGACAGCGCACAATGTGCTTTGAGGTATCAGCCAAGGAAGATGTGGTTTGTGTCTATGAACAGTTAACACCCGTGTGTACACCTGTGTGCACACCTGTGTGGATCAGTGCGCTTGTATTCAAAAGGTTTCTCCGTGTAATGATCTGCTAGAGGGTGTGGGGAGCCATAGCCCCGTCCCCCAGGGCATGAAGCAGGCATGGAGGAGATCCAGGCCCCAGACTTCCAGAGGCCCCAGAGTGCAAGAGCCCAAGGAGGACCACTGGTTTGCATTTCTTATTGACTTGGGTCAGTAATAGCCACAATCAATATTTTTTTAAGACCCTATAGTTTTTAAAAACTGCCATCACCAGTGTGTGCAAAGCGCTTTGGGGTCCTTAGGGACTAGTAAAGCGCTATATAAATACAGGCCATTTTAAAATATTGATCTCTACCAAATAGTTGAGATGTCACTTAATGGTTTACCTATGAAATGTAATGTTAATACAAGTACAGTAGAAAATACAGTTGAAAAAAGTCAATTCTGTCCATATGCTACTTATTTGCAGGGATGAGTGATGAGCATGAAATGGTGATCTTTGCGTTGGACTCTTTGCTACATCCTATAACAGATGAAAGACGCATGAACCCACAGGCATTGCTTAGAAGGCTGACATATTTGTTGTCAAACCTTTTTACTGCAATCAGACCTTCTTCAGACCTCCATGGCCCTTCTTCATTAGGTCTTTGCCTGCCATCAGGGGAGCTCCACCCAGCGCAGTTTGGTCATAGAGTACCAGTGCACCTGACACCCAAGGAGGAGTGCAACTTCTGGACCAAGCTGAAACTTGTGAAGAGCTGTGGTTCTTTTATGGGTTTGCACAATGTTTTGTACAACTTTGGCTTCTAGAGGAAGCTTCTGTTCCTCTACACTGAGGGAAGCATTGAAGAATGTGGATCTGCCTTACAGCAGCAAGTTATCGATAATCCAGATGAACTTGGCAGAACAATTTAAAACCCCACTCAAACAGTTTGTTGGCAATATATTGGCGGAGAGTGGCAGCCCTTGTGGCTTCATGTGAGACCATGACCTCAAACACACTGTGCTTGAAAGTGGATGGTATCAGGAGACACCACTCACGAATCCACCACTGGAGCATGTGGTTATGAGCCATTCAATTGTTCAGCGCCCATCTAGTACTTGTAAAGTATACAATTATAATTTTGACAACTTAGTAATATTAAGTTACCAGCTAGTGTAATTTAGTTAAAAGGTAATTAGTTGTCATATTTGTAATTTTCACATGTTACTCTTGATTTTTACCATATTATTCTTTTTAATTTTGTAACTTTTTGAGTTTTCCATATTAACTCAGAAAGTTACAAAACTTACTTACTGCGGAAATTCTTTCAGCATATTCTTGCTACGCTAACACTTAATGTGATTTATCAACAGCAGTGGATAAACAAAATGGGTCCAGATGTGTTTATTTTATGGCAAATAATACATTTAATAACATTTAGGTTAATGTTAGCATTAGCACCATAAAGTGACAAATTTGAGCACAAAATATGATTACACATTAAGAATTTTTTTTTTATGTTATCAAGTCACATAAATCTGTTCAGTAAGTCCTCTACCACTATCACATATCCAAACCATTATACCTTCCTACCTTAGTTTAATCAAAAACACTCAAAATATGTTAGGTGGTTTTTTGGTTTCTCACTTCCTGGTTGGGAGAGGGATAAGAAGAACCAACCATTTACATTCACAGTGACATCTGGTGGATTATTTCAGCACTGCATACCTTAACTAAGTAGTAGAGATGGCTCAGTTAGTTGGAGTGAAGTTAGGCACTCTTCTTATTGAAATATAAATGTGCTCGACTATTTGGTTGAGCAGGTTGTTAAAGTGATATGCCATAAGGCCAGCTGCAAAAATACTCCTGTTCACAATTTTCAGTTACAAAACACTGAGCCTCTTTAGTAATTCCAGCAGCTCATTAGGCTTTCTTAAAGTCAGCAAAGAGGCACAGAAAAGAAGATCAGACACCAGCGATCGAGGACAGACGCAACAACATTGTCATCCCCTATGTAGCCGGTGTATCAGAAAAACTCAGAGTTTTCTCCAAGCATGACATTCCGGTGCATTTCAGACCCAGCAACACGCTCAGACAAAAACTGGCTCACCCGAAAGACAAAACTCCAAAACACAAACTTAACAACGTGGTGTATGCTGTACAGTGCAGCGAGGAATGCACAGACCTCTACATCGGAGAGACCAAACAGCCACTTCACAAACGCATGGCACAACACAGAAGAGCCACCTCCACAGGACAAGACTCAGCAGTCCATCTGCATCTTAAGGATAAAGGACACTCTTTCAAGGATGCCAATGTTCACATTTTGGACAGAGAGGACAGATGGTTTGAAAGAGGAGTGAAAGAAGCCATCTATGTCCACTGTGAGCGACCATCTTTGAACAGAGGCGGGGGTTTACGACACCAACTCTCTGCCATCTATAATCCAGTTTTGAGATCCCTTCCCAGACGCCTTAACGCCCACTCACACCCTGGGCCATCCGACCTCAGGAATTCGCATGATAAGGTGGGGCCAGGTTTCACAATGAGCTCACCCGAAACCCTGGCTGATTGGGACCCACGCCCAGTTTCACAACTTGGCTCAGGCGATTAGAGGATCATCAGGGGGTCCTTTGGTCCCTCTGTGGGGGGTTACTCCCACTAGGTTTAAATTTGGGACTCTCCACCATTTGACCTTCGAACTGAAGAAGCTTTTCGGATGAGAGGTGAAACATCTTCAACAACTTAAAGAAATACTAGACTATCTCTTTACCCTCTCATTTCCCCTAAAGTTGTTATAGTTCACTTAAACTAACTAAATAATAAAACTTGATGTGAAAAATGAAAATTTCATTTCAAAAGACTACCTGACAGAAGCCTTGATAAGAGCTGTACCATCTAATTGCAATGTAATGCAGGCAAATAAAACTTTTCTTTTTACTTATTGTTATTGTTTCTTCAAAAAGCTCTATAGTTGACAGTTATTGTGTAGATTAATAATTACTTTTTTGAAAAGTCTACTACAGGTTTTTGACTGAGCTTCTTGGAAAGTAAAAGAGAGCTGCCTTGAGCTCTGAAAATGTGAACAGGCTAGTTTGTCTAAGTAACTGGCTGAAAGAGATGGACAGTAAATGAGCATGGAAGTAGTGCGAGTCCAGAGGATTTGTTATTTTTGCACTAAAATGTTCGATGATCACACTATTTTAGCCTAATGTACAAAATAATTTTGGCTAAGGTTCCTCTGAGTTTAAAGGTGAAGCTGGTCAAATAACCAATACCATTTTGAAAATGTACTTGAAGCACTTTATTTTTAGGTCTGTCCAATTTTGTCCAGAGACTTTTTTTCTGTGATTTAAATTGAAATGCAGTTTAAAGACTTTTTTCGGGAATTAAAAGAGCTCGAGTTTACAATGTTCATGCCCATGTCTAATATTTAATTCTGTCTCCCACTATTAAAAATAAAAAAAACTAAGCTCTTGAAATAAATCAAAAATAACTGAAATTATAAGACCCGTTTGTTTTTGGGTTTTTTTGGTATTGTTTGTTTGGTAAACTTTCAAACAGAGAAAATCCATAAGGGAAAAATAGGGAATAGAGTGGCCAGTGTGCACAATATGTTGTTCTAATTTTTAATACATAAATTCAATAGTATACTTACATTTAATGATGACAGTAATGGGTGCTGTTGCAGTAGAACTCAATGTCCGTGTGGACACTGTGACATACACACAGCTGTAGTTGCCTTGGTGTTCATACTCAGCTACAGGGAAACTAAAGGAGGCTGCGTTGTTGACTGCTGGCTTGCTGTCTAGGATGTTGGAGTCAGAGAAGATGAGGATGAAACGTCCACTGGAAAAACTGGAGTTAATGGAGCAGGTGAGGACAAAACTGTAACCCCTGGTGATCTCTGCACCTTCAGGACCCCAGACCAGACCTGCACCAGGAGAGGTCAGGGAGATGCTGGGTGTCTGCAGTCTCACTGCGGAATAAAAGGTACCAGGATTAAGAAGGAAGCAGAATCAAACACAACACTTAGTTTCTTGTTTACACATTTAGCAGTTATGGACCAGCATTAACATTTTTTGTTATGCTTCTTATGATTTAATGAATGAATATTCACTCTTTTAGGTCTTTGCAAACTCTAAATTTGATTCTTTCATTGCTAAACGCTCCACAGTCTCCAATAACTAACCTCTAATACTGTCCGATTGCTCCTTGCTACAGTGGGCTTTGAGAGCATTTTTGATAATGGCCAAAAATAAAGAAAGCAGTAAAAATATCAGATAAATAAAGTGACTAAAAACTATAAAGTAAACATTTTTGTCTTTAATACATTGTTTTTATATACAACAATTAACTAAGTTTAAAGCTATGATTGAAAAACTCTTTCAGTAACTTTGTTACAGTTTTTTTTTTAAAAAAAATCAAAGGACCAATGATAAAAATGAAAATGCAGTAATCTCTTATTTTACGTCACTGTTATTCGTATCCGCTTTGTTCCAAGAGTTACTCCATACTTGTATTTGTTATTTTTAACCAGCAACAGAGAGTCTGACCGAATCACTTAATGGGGAACTGAATTCACGACTTGAGCCTCTTTTCTTATACTGACACTGCTACAATCCCTCGTTATCAAAATATTAGGAATATTAAAGGTAGCAGAGTTTATGTTGGAGATTTAATCCGATTACTTTTTTAAAGTAACGAGTAAAGTAAGGGATTACTATTGCAAAAACGGTAATTAGATTACCGTTACTTTCCCGTAGGAACGCTGCATTACTGCGTTACTAAAACCATGGTCGTGTCCAAATTCATGGGCTGCATCCTCCTGAGGACCCGGCCTTCGCGGTCTACGTGGGCCGGGTCCTCAGGAGGTCGGGTAGGCCGGAAGTAAACAGCCGTGGAATTGGACGGTCTAGCCTCGGTGTCTCGGTGGAGTTTAATAAACTCGGCCGTCTGCTCCTTGTTATCTAAAATATAACAGGACACTGGAGTAAATTCTCGACCATCTCACACTTCTGTTTAATCAGTTTTCTGTTTGATGTTTATTCAGCTGTGTGAAAACCAAGGAGGAACCCACCCGAGGGATTAA
>NW_024583184.1:0-1260 GCF_018398535.1 Haplochromis burtoni | reverse complement strand
AGTTGAGACTGAACATGTGATTTCAACAGTCTGACCCCAGGTCACCTCACCAACAGGGTAAATGGAGATACGAGGTTTTGGAAACCTCACTGAAAAAATATCAACATATGAAAGCATTATCTCACCAGGTTACTGATTTTATTACTGAAAGAAGAGAATGAAACAAACAACTTGGCAAAGTGGATTTTTTTTCTTACCAGTGAGTCCGACAGGAGAAGAGCTGAACCTTCGACTTATTTTCATGTACTGACACTCGTACAGTCCATCATGATCAAAGTTCACATTGTGAAGATTGAATGTAACAGAGCTCATAGAGGATGGTTTAGTCTGACTGAATGAGCCTGAAGTCTTCTGGAGGATAAAAGTTCCACCTGAGAGCTTATCTGAGACTGAGCAATTGATTCTGACGTCCTGACCCCAGGTGACCTCATTACTGTACAAGGAGAGGGTGGGCTCTGGGAGGGTTTCTAAAAAAAAAGAAAAAAAAAAAGATGTAGTATTAGATAAAACAGGACACAGTCGAGTTCAGATCAGATAATATTAGTGGCTACGATATTGGCTAATGGCTTAGCTGATACCGTTTTGTGTCTGCAAATGACAAATCTCTGCAGCTAAATACCAGACTACTGTTTTTTTTTTCATGCTGTATCTGATTTAGTGTCTGCTGGCAGTTATGTGCAGTACTGTTACTGCTGGTTATGGTTACACTATCTCCAGCCTCTCGTATACACACAGAAAAATGAGGCAGGTGTGCTCTCTCCTGAATACCACAATAATCTGTACTGCCTCCTTCTCTTCTCCAATACACTGCGACCTCTTGGTTTCTCTCCCTGGACATCTTCGACATATGATCAATGACCATTAAGTCAAATTATAAAGAAAAAACATCAGATAAACACTCACTGAAACTGATCATGAGCTATAACAGTGTAGAGCAGGCTGGTAATGGTTTAAACTTCTCTGATTAGTTACTGGCACTAATTTTACAGACTTTAACTGCTCTTTTCATTCTCTCATCTCATATTTCCTTTTTCTCACAATATCTTGAGGGGGTTAGACAGAAACTTTTTTGACCTTGCTTCTATCTTATGAATGTTTCAGGTTATTGCTGCTAAAGGAGGTTTCTAAATTAGAGTTCATTTCAACCAAATGTTGCAGAGCAAAAGCTGCTGTGAATTCTCTCCAGCACAAAAAATATTTGTATCATCTGCAAATAAAATAAACTGTAATATATCAGATGTTTTACATATATCATTGATG
>NW_024583183.1:147319-151654 GCF_018398535.1 Haplochromis burtoni | reverse complement strand
GAGCTAAAATGCAAACAGCTGCAATAGTTCCAGTGTGGCTTTCCTGCACAACACAACCAGCACAAGAAGTCCTTGTGTATGCTTTATTGGACTCGCAGAGTGACACAACATTTGTGTTGAGTGAAGCAGCAGAAACCTTACAGATAAATAGAGAGCAAGTCAAGCTTAAGCTTTCTACCATGACGTCAAGAACTACAGTGGTGAGTTCTCTAAGAGTAAGTAACCTACAAGTCCGTGGCTTTTACTCCAACAAGAGAATCTCCTTACCACCAGTGTACACGCGTGATTTCATCCCAGCTAACAGAACTCACATCCCAACCAATGAAACTGCAGAAGCGTGGCCCCATCTAGTACACTTACAGTCAGAAATTGCACCTCTGCAGGACTGTGACGTGGGTCTGCTTATCGGATATGACTGTTCACAAGCCCTGCTTCCGAGAGAAGTTGTGTCTGGCAAAGAGAACGAGCCTTATGCACAACGTACAGACCTTGGATGGAGTATTGTTGGTAATGGAAACCCCTGTGTTGATTATGGGGACGCAATCGGAATCAGTCATCGCATAGTAGTGAGACAAGTGATACCAGATGTTGAGTCTTCTGTCAACCTCAAAAGGGTAGTGCATTATGTGAGCCAAACCAAAGTGAAGGAAGTAACTCCTTCAGACATCATAAGGGTCTTGGAATCAGACTTCTCAGAAAGAACTGGAGATGATATTGTGTCTCAAGATGATCTCAAGTTCCTGACAAAGTTGAGAAAAAACATTGTGCAAAATGATACAGGTCACTTTGAAATGCCACTGCCATTCAAAGAAGACAGGCCTAAATTACCCAACAACAAGATATGTGCCATACATCGCTTGAAGTGCCTGGAAAGGAGACTAAAGAAAGACCAACAGTACTACAGAGACTATGTAAGCTTCATGAATGACATCATTTCATGTGGTGATGCAGAGAAGGCTCCTGATGAAGAAAATGATGAGAAATTGGCTTGGTATATTCCACATCATGGGGTTTATCATCCACAGAAACCAGGGAAAATACGTGTGGTATTTGACTGCTCTGCCAAATTCCAAGAAACATCTCTCAACGACCATCTACTCACTGGTCCAGATTTAACGAACACATTGGTGGGTGTCCTTTGTCGCTTTCGAAAAGGTTCTGTTGCAATCATGTGCGACATTGAGAGAATGTTCCACCAGTTTCATGTCAAAAGGGAAGATCAAGATTATTTGAGATTCCTATGGTGGGAGAATGGCAACTTGGAAACCTCACCATCAGTTTACAGAATGAAGGTTCATTTGTTTGGAGCGGCCTCGTCGCCTGGCTGTGCCAATTTTGGCCTAAAACATCTGGCAACTCAAGGACAAGGTCAGTTCAACGAAGAAACTATACATTTCATCCAAAGGAATTTCTACGTAGATGATGGATTGGCAAGTGTTCCGACTGAGAAGGAAGCCATTCAGCTTGTCAAGGAATCACGAGAGCTTTGTAGTATCGGACGATTGAGACTGCATAAGTTTGTTTCCAACAGCGAGAATGTCATGGCAACCATTCCACAAGAAGAGCGTGCCACAATCAAGGATTTGAACATGGCTTTGGACTTACCACATATGGAAAGAGCTCTTGGAGTAGAGTGGTGCGTCACGTCTGACTCATTCAAGTTCAGAGTTCAAGTGAAATCCAATCCACTAACAAGAAGAGGTGTGCTCTCTACTGTGGCCTCTATATATGACCCCTTGGGATTCATCGCACCCTTCGTCCTTGTAGGGAAACAAATGCTCCAGCAAATGTGTAAAGAAAGGATTGGCTGGGATGAGGAGCTTCCAGAAATCCTAAAACCTCAGTGGGAGTCCTGGATTAGAGACCTTCCCAACCTGACTAACATGCAAGTCAAAAGATCCTTCTTACCTTCTGATTTTGGTAATGTCAAAAGGTATGAACTTCACCATTTTTCAGATGCCAGTTTCTCAGGATATGGTGTATGTACTTACCTGCGAGCCATCAGTGAATCTGATGAAGTACATTGCTCTTTGGTAATGGGAAAATCCAGAGTTTCCCCAATCAGTGTTACTACGATACCAAGACTAGAACTCACTGCAGCAGTTGTTGCAGCCCGAACCAGCGACATGCTTCGCAGTGAACTGGAAATCCAGGATCTTCAGGAATTCTTCTGGACAGATTCCACTGTTGTTCTTGGCTACATAAACAACGACGCCAGAAGGTTTCAGGTATATGTAGCAAATCGCATACAGAGGATCAAGTCAAGTACAAACCCTGAACAATGGGGTTATGTCGCTTCAGAAGATAATCCAGCTGATCATTCTTCTCGAGGTTTGACTGCAGAGCGGCTTAGGACCTCAAATTGGTTTACCGGCCCAACATTTCTTTGGCAAAAAGAACTTCCTGGCAGACAATGCAAGGTGGGTGAAATCAAGGAGGATGATCCTGAACTCCGCAAGCTGATTGTGTGTAACACAAAGTCAAAGGAAGACAGAAGACCAATCATTGTTGGATCACCTCAAGAAATTCTCTGACTGGTCAAAGTTATCGAGAGCAGTTGCCAGACTGAAACGATACATCAGAATGACAAGTGATAGCACAAGTCTAGAGGAAAGGAAATAAGCAGAACTTGTTATTGCCAAGTTGCTTCAGATGAGATAAAGAGCTTGAAACAAAAAACAATAGTTGAAACCAGTCCACTGTGCAAGTTAAATCCTTTCTTGGATGAAGAATGGATTTTAAGAGTGGGAGGATGTTTAAGTCAAGCCACGTTGCACCCTCATGTGAAGCATACAGCAATTCTACCAAAGAATAGCTATGTAGCAGCTTTACTAATCAAGCATTTTCACAAAATAATCCATCATCAAGGACGTGGAATGACAATGAACGAACTGTGAGCAAATGGTTGGTGGATCCTGGGATGCAGCAGTGCAGTTTCATCACATATTATTAAATGTGTGACCTGCAGGAATTACAGAAGATCCACTGAAGAGCAAAAAATGGGTGACTTGCCACAAGATAGGACAGAAACAACACTGCCTTTTACTTACTTTGGCATGGACTGCTTTGGTCCAATCTATGTTAAGGAAGGAAGAAAGACTCTCAAAAAATATGGTCTTTTATATACCTATCTATGTTCAAGAGCCATACATATAGAAGTGGTTGATGACATGACAACTGATGCATTTCTCAATGCTTTAAGGGCATTCATTGATAAGAGGAAATGTTCGACAGCTAAGATCCGACCAAGGAACAAATTTTGTTGGTGCTGGGAGAGAGATCATGGAGTTAATGAAAGGAATGATCAAGAAAAGGCTAGCACTCTGGGATGTGAATTTCTCATGAACCCCCCAGCAAGTCATATGGGAGGTGTCTGGGAGCGTCAAATAAGGACTATAAGAAGTGTTCTTACTGCTATTTACGATCAGTCATCACAAAGGCTTGACTGCACCTTCTTAAGAACCTTTCTGTATGAGGTCATAGCTATCTTCAGTAGCAGACCACTCACAACTGAACATTTGAATGATCCATCAGGCCCTGAACCACTGACTCCAAACCACATCTTAACAATGTAGTCCAAGATCGTTCTGCCCCCGAGTTTGTCAAAGAAGATGTTTATCTTAGAGTCAGGAGTTTATCCAGGATCAGATAATCGAGTGAGAAAAATAAAGTTGCTCATTGGTGATAATACACATGACAAAGGTGGGACCCCCACAGCTAAAACAGTTTTTCTTGAGAGACCTGTTCAAAGGGTGGTTACTCTCTTAGAAGCAGACTAAAGGGTTGTTTGCTAGAAGTTACCTGACAAAGAGTTGATAACAGGACATTCTTTGGTGATAAGTAGAAATGCTTGTTTAAAGACACTATTTCATTAGGAAAATCCCACGTAAAGATTAGTGCAAATTGGTGGGAGTGTAGCTGTTGGCATGATGACATTGTTTATATAATTTGGATTATTTCTTTATCTTGTCAAGGTCCATGCCATTACTGTAAATTGTTTAAGCTGTACATTACTTTATGTTTTGTTATTTTATTTTCACGGACCCGGTTCCAGGGACTCGGGGTCTGTCAGCAGTGTGGACTATGATTATTATTATTATTATTATTGTATTTTATGGGGGTGTTCTGCTCTGCTGCTTTTCCTGTGCTCCATGTTTGTGTTTTGGCAGGAGGTCAGTGTGCTGGAGGAACCCCCATGTCCAGCGCGCCCTCCACATCCATGTCGTCCACGTTTAGCTCGGCCAGCACTTCAGGGATCATGGGCCATTCTACACTGTGGCTCACCTGAGCTGCAGCGCCGCCACCACTGGACGCGTGGCCACTCGCCAGGGGTGC
>NW_024583183.1:144596-146549 GCF_018398535.1 Haplochromis burtoni | reverse complement strand
GGGAATTTATTGTGTACTGTTTACTCCACTGTAAATAAACGCACTGTTTGCATCGCAGAGTCCTGCATCTTGGGTCCTCTTTCCCCACACACCATTTATGCAGTTAACGTTTTGGTGCTCTTATTTTGAAAGTCAAGCTCGCTTACCAGTTGCGCTAGTTTCCTCTTTGGGTAGAAAGAAGGAGAAAACACCTGTAAGCATGCAGCAAAAATGGTCTTTATTGAAAGTCATGTTAAGTGGACTTTAACTACAGATGGTTAAAGGAAACCTCAGAAGAACGGCGGCTTATTCGCTTTTTGCAGCATGCAGCCAGCGAGATATTTATTGATTTATCGTGTTTGTTGTACGGTGTTATTTTTGGTGCTGTGTCTTACGTTGAGTTTTATTTTGTTAATGCTGTATAGTTTTTATGGTGGCTTTGGAGAGAAGTCTTCAAATAAATCAGTGACAGAAAACCACTTGCGTCTGCCTGTGCTTCGAGGGAATTATATCTGGACTGCAAGACAATTTCATATGTCAGTTATTAATGGCCAGTCTATATGTTGGAGCCGGATTTTCAGCCCTCCTAAGAATCCATGCGGGCAGAGGTGGGACTTGCGGCCAATCGTTTTATCATGAAAGAAGGAAGGGGGGCAGTTGTTCCGAAGACAGAAAGTGTATTGGTTTTTTTTTTTGTTGTTGTTGTTTTTTCCCCAAAATAACCTCTGACAATAAGGCCTAATTTCTGACATTCAGTACCGAAGTAATTTAAGCTTTCACAAATTATGCCAAATTCCAAAACTCTTAGCTATGTCTCTAAAAAACCAATCTGTAACTTTGTGAAAAACAGAAACTTTTCTGTTTTTCACTTTCTAATTTCTGTTTCTCTTTTTCACAATTTAAGTCCAAAGAGTCATGCTGACAGAATTCTTTCTTTGTCACAACAGTTTTCTCTTTATCGTGTAGAAAAACAGTTAAATATGTAACTGGAGTGTAAAGAAGTTTTACTGGCCCACAATGTAAAATGAGTTTGACATCCCTGCTTCAGAAGGACTCATCAAGAGTGCATTAATTTGCATAATGATGATCCAAACTCATTAGCCAAGAATATGTTTATTACGCTATACTTTCATTTTTCAAATTAAAAATGTGTTAATGAGTCATATGAGATCAGTAATTAATTATTATGTTTACATACAGCAAATGATTAACACTGAAATATGAAATACCTTTTTCATATAATACAACACAAAGCTGAAAAATCTTTTAATTTTCTTTCTGAATAAAGCAAGTCACATTTCTCAGGGTTTTATAAGCAAGCTAAGTATTGAAATATATCCACCGAATTTCATACATTTTTACAATACATGATGCCATGAAAGTTCTTTTCACCTAGCAAAAAAATTCTAAACAATCATTGTGAAATGTTTGCAGAAATTTAAACTCACACAAGTTACAACATAGATGAGCCAAGGTGTAGATTTGGCATGGATGGAAGGGACATGTCCCCACCAATATCCAGCAGTTACTGAATTGTACCCACCAATAATTTGATCTCTTCGAGTAAAGAAAAACAAAACCGACAGAAAGAAAAAAATCGATCTGTCAACATCTCATTCACCTAGCAGTGCAGAAAGAGTTAAATTACTTCTCTACTGGAGTCCTACATCATGTGACAAATATGGCCAATTTGATTGGCTGTGCCTTTCAGGGAGCTCTGTTTAGTTTTGGCAGTGGCAAGCCTGCGCTGCCAGGACCTGCAAGGAGGAGAGGAGGATGGCAGCAAAGATAAATTTTTCAAAGAAACCTGTAAGTCACTTGAAGCCAAGTTAACTCATAATATGTGTCCATCATAATAACGTTACAGGCTATGCTAGGCTTTGGCCCACATTAGTCTAAAATTGTATGTAACCAATAATAACGTGTTTTGGAAACTAACTGCACAACATGCAGCACTATTAGTTATCTCAGTCT
>NW_024583183.1:141938-142808 GCF_018398535.1 Haplochromis burtoni | reverse complement strand
TTGTTTCTTTTTAGGTAATTCCGCTGGGGATGCACCTGCATTAGCTGCTGTCTTTTGCATTTTCACTTATCATCTGTTTATATTTACTCTTGAAAAATCCAGCCTAGGAGTGCAAGGAAAAAAACATTTAAAAAGGCAGCAATCATGCAATGGAGTTGCAATGACAAAGAAAAATAAATGATATAATATAATAATAATGTAATAAAAAAGTTAGTGACTAAAGATAATAAGCTTTGAAACAGTTTCTTTAACTCTTTTAAACAATTTTAAAATTGTGATATTGACTGGAAAAAAAAGTAGACCATCTCACCTTATACAGGCCAACAGTGAGTAAAGCCAGAAAGGCCAAACCTCCCAGGGATCCTCCAATGATCTCTTTGGTAAAATCTGGCTCAGGCCACACGTCTACTTCTGCCTCTATCTGAACAATGAGGTGACAGAATGTGGATGACTTTCCAGCTCTTGTATAACTGAAACAAGAGGGAGTATTGTGTACTCACCTTGTATACAGGAGGATTACTGTTGGACCCTGTTGAAAAGTAGATGTACTGGGTTTCATCGTACTCCAGACTGGCTGTGCTGGTCAAGAGGAATTTGGCAGATTGAAGTCCAATCTTTTAAACAACAACAACAAAAAAAGAATGAGTTAAGAGTAAATGTCTGAAAAATTTAATGAAGTTACAAGTACATAGTAACAGTTGTACTTTTTTTTTTTAATTACCACAATTACCCTTTAATTACCTGCTCTATCCATCTTGAACTGAGGTTGGCAGAGATTTTGTACGTCCTACTCTGCAGCCTTGCCATGAATGTGTTGCACTTGAACACTCTGCACATGGCTACAGAGCAGTCCTGTGGGTGATTTAAAAA
>NW_024583183.1:138816-139690 GCF_018398535.1 Haplochromis burtoni | reverse complement strand
CTGAGATTTGTGTTGGAGGGCAACCCATAAAACAAAAATTCAAGATAATTGGAAAGTTCATTAAGAGCATCTTCTGGACAGGCCTGCAAGAAGGGAGCAGTGTTAAGTTTAAATTCAGATTTGGTCGAGTCTTAAAAATAAAATTCATTAAACAAAATCTTTTGTTGTTAGGCTTTACCTCAATAAGAAATTTTATAGTTGAACACTTTTTTCTTCTTAAGTCAATAATAACTGATCCGGACTCCTCTTGTTGTTTCCCACTGCTGTAAGCTCGGTTTTTTGGAGGCTTGCGAGTGGCATCCAGTGTTAAAGTATAATTAATCTTCACTTGAGCTGGAATAAATGAGTGTTTGATTTCAATGCTGCAATTGTACATAAATAAATAAAAAGTTAAATCGCTGGACAGTGGCTTTGTAGTTCAGAGAAAACAAGGAGAATGATGAACCTGTGTTGACTGTAGATATTGTACTCATAGTAAAGCAGATTTCAGCTGTGTTCTCCAATGGTTTTGAGCAGTCTACATTCTGAGTAGGAATTCGGTTTGGGCTGAATGACACGTCAGCTTCAATCAGTACTATGGGTCTTGATCTGGAGATTAGGAAAACAAATGAGAACACGATTTGGCTCTTTAAATAGTACCAAACTAAAAGCTGCCCTTCAATTTTGGTGTTTTACCGTGAATTAGCATCAGTCAAATATTTGCTTTACCAACATTTCAAAGTTTTAGAACATTACTGTTTTTTTAAGATTATCACTCTTATGTTCCAGTGGTGCAACTTCATCATGGTAATAGCCTCACTAAATAAGAACGATTTGAACATTACGGTCTTCTGAACTAACCACCCTTTTAATGACATCTTCTGCTGTTAGGTAA
>NW_024583183.1:133983-137759 GCF_018398535.1 Haplochromis burtoni | reverse complement strand
ATGTCATCATTATTTATGTCCATGGTACACACCTCTGCCCCGAAATATTCACCAGTCTGATACTGTGTAAGGAAGATATTATTAATGAAATGATTTGTGTTTTCTTTAATCAAAAGCTTTTGTTTTAGGAAATAATTTACAGTATGTACAGTTTACAATATAATACAGATCTGTATTGCTGTAAGTACATACCTGCGATGAAAAGGGCTCAATCTTTTGGTTTTCAAAGCTTTGTCTGTTAACAGCGACCACCACTCCTCTGTGTTTATATCTTGGAGCACCAACAATTGTAAGTGTGCCATTTTTGGTTATAACAATTGCCATGGAGTAACCTAGAATTTAGGTAGTCAAAAGGGAAAGACTTTTTCCATTTTGCAAACTGATACATGTGTTTTGGTCAATTAATTGCAGTAGAGCTATACACACAAAGACAGATATATGAATTCAATTGTTAAAAACTACCAAGATAACTGTCAGGCTCCAAAGACACATCCTCATATGTTTTCACTTTCTGGCCCTCTGTTGTGTATTGCACGTAGCCTCCCTTCCACTGGTTTGCACCAACAATAGACATTTGAATTCCCTACAGTGCAGACAGAAAATACATTTAAAATGCAATTTACTTTTCATTTAAAATCTGGATGGTGTTCAGTTGCATAACTGTCTGTTTGCCTTTACGTCACAAAATTTGGCACACAGGAATCTCTCTTTCTATGACGATACTGTCTGGTGAGTTTCAGGTGGTTTTAATTACCTCAGGCACATAAATTGCACTGAATCCCTCTTGAGACATTTCCATTTTCAGTGACTCTCCACTGTTTTGAGATCCTGTAACATAAAAAACAAGATGATAAAACACATAAAACAAATTTCACTTTGCAAATTTTGCAAATACAAATTCATTAAGCTTCAAGTAATAGTTTCAAATGATTTTTTTTTTTGCTATTTATTATAAACACAAAAATAAACTAGAAGGTAAAAAAGAGACACAATACAACATTTACAAGTTAATTCTTTCAATCCTTTCATTAGGTTTGAAGTGGCAATTAGTGTTCAGTTTCAATAATGTATAGTGATGAGATATTTTGCCATGACACAATAAAGTAATATAGTAAATAAAAAGGTTAATACAATGTATTTACAATGTATGTTATTTTAGTCAATCAGTAGGATAACAAACCAATAAAGGAAACAAAAATCTAGCAATAAATTCATGTTTATACCTTCGATGGAGAAAATTTTCTCCTGCAGATTCTGTCTTATTAATTCAAGTGCGTTGAAGTTCTTCACTTGAAACACGTGTTTGTCTGAAGGAGACGATGCAATGGTGTGCAGTTCTCGTTTTGCTTCAGTTTTAGTAAATGCATTCCCCACCTAGGTTTGTTAGGAAATTATGTTTGCATTGTCATGCTATGCAAAATGATTTGGTCCCTTTAACAAAATACAGTCATAAACTTAACGTTTTCACCCCATTATAATATATCATTTACGGACAGGAATTATGCATTATTTGTTAGAAATATGTTTGTTTGGGTTCTGATTACAGATGGACTGATCCGATATTAAGTATCGGTATTGGTCCGATACTGACGTAAATTACTGGATCGGATATCGGAGGGAAATAAAAAAAGTAATCCAATCCATTAAATATCAAAAAAGCACCTCAAAAAACTTGCGACATGGCGTAACTCGGTCTGTAATATACCCTAGTAAGCTATAGTACTTTTTCCTTTGGGAAGATACCATCTGTGCAGTCTGCAGTTCTGTTGAAGAAAGATGTTGAATCTATTTAATTATTCTTGAAAAATAATTGATTTCTGTGCATTTTTTTTCACACTGCATCAAATTAAAGTTGATTACGTCGATTAAGCATCATGAGGTGGAGGGTGGTTCCCTATTTTTTTTATTTTTTTGCTGGGAGTTTTAGAACCCTATTAGTTTGTCATGATTCGTTGTGTGGCAGGCAGGAGAAGGACCCAAGATGCAGACTCACAGACACGGGGATAAACTTAAAGATCACAGTTTTAATGCTGGCTTAAAGGTGAAACACAAAACAGTACTGAACTAAACTGGAAAAACTAAACATGAGATGTACCAGGAACCACGGGGAGAGTAACACACAACATGAGGGAGAACGCGACGCCGAACAGAGGGAGACGCAGACAGAAATACACAGAGGGTTAACGAGGAAAGTGGGAACACACGGGGAACACAGCTGACACAGATAACCATAACGAGACAGGGCGGGGTGAACATAACACTGACGGGAGACGGGCAGAGTCAAACAGGAAGTACAGAGGTTCAGACAGGAGGAGAGAGAGCACGGGGAAAAACACAGACATAACGGGCTGGGGAAACATGGAACAACCACAAAGGGAGACGAGGGCTCATAAATACAGAGAGGGCACACAGGGGGAGAGAGAGCACGGGGAGAACTTAGACATAACGGGCAGGGGAAACATGGAATAAAACATAAGGAGAGACGAGGGCTCACAGATACACAGAGGGGCACACAGGGGGTAAAAGCCACGAAGGGAAAACACTTAGGGAACAACACAACAGGGCAACTCAGGAAACATGGCCTAAATAGGGAACAAAATACAAACATACAAGAAAACTAAGAATACTGGGCCAACATGGCCCAGGACCATGACATAGTTAGGTTGCATACTCTCTAAAATACCAGAATAGGGAGGATGGAGTAGGTTTAGGTTTATTAGATTGATCAGTATTGCTGAACTATGTTTCTCTTGTGCAGTTGATTTTATAACAGTGATATAAATAATAATAATAATGGATTGGATTTATATAGCGCTTTTCAAGGCACCCAAAGCGCTTTACAATACCACTATTCATTCACTCTCACATTCACACACTGGTGGAGGCAAGCTACAGTTGTAGCCACAGCTGCCCTGGGGCAGACTGACAGAAGCGAGGCTGCCATATCGCGCCATCGGCCCCTCTGGCCAACACCAGTAGGCAAGTAGGGTAAAGTGTCTTGCCCAAGGACACAACGACCAGGACAGAGAGCCCAGGGATCGAACCGGCGACCTTCCGGTTACAGATGCGATTCCCAACCCCCTGAGCCACAGTTTTTAATTTGAGTCTGAACTTATACAAAAAGCAGCAAGATATTAATAAAAACAGTTTTATTGATTAAAAAACACATTATATCGGATTCATATCGGTATCGGCAGATATCCAAATTTATGATATCGGTATCAGTATCAGACATAAAAATGTGGTATCGTGCCATCTCTAGTTCTGATACTACGCATGATTACATGCTCACTATAATTAAATACAGCTGTGCTGAGGTACATAATGCATTGGACACCCCCTGCTTACGCAATAATTTCATCTGGTAACAAAAACAGTGCATTAGAACCTTCATGGCATTGGTTCCGATGGTCAAACAACTTTACACATTCTGCAAGCTTAAATAATCAAAGTACTTACCCCAATAGCAAATCGAACAATGTTTTTACTCTCTGCTAGCTGTGCTGCACTGTGCAGATGATTTCGATCATGGGATTGCCCATCGGTAATTACTATCAAGACCTTCTTCACATTTGGTCTGGAACCTCTTTGTGGTATGAAAACCTTTTCCCTGTTAAATGAAAAACAAAAATCAAATGTCAAAACATCTTGAGAATTATTGAGTATTATTTCAGCATGCATCATTGTTTTTCATATTACCTTTCGATGTAGACGGATTTTTGTACTTAGCAAATTTCTTTATTGGAGTTTTGTTTTTCTTTTGTTGTTCTTTTTCA
>NW_024583183.1:102793-132431 GCF_018398535.1 Haplochromis burtoni | reverse complement strand
CTCATAACCGTAGCATGTCGGAGCAGTATGCTCACATGATAGAGCGGCTGTGTGTATTGTTAGCCTTGCTACCAAACCAGCCAAATTAGCTTTGCAAGTATTTGAATTGAGGTTTTCTTTGGGCCATCTCACAATTAGTAGAATACCCCCAAACACAAGTCTTTCATTGTCTCTTTCAAAAAGCTTGAACACATGGACCACAGTGCTCAGTGTGGTTAGATTTACAGAGTTAGGGAATAAATAATAATATCTTTGCATCCCTTACACAACATGTTTGATGGCCTTCGCTGTGTAAGTAGTTCCTCCTAGTTTGCTAATTTCTTTGATGGTAGTATCCAGTGATGTAGATGATGAAAATTTTGTGCAGTAAAAATGAACCTGTGGTGAAGTAGAGAACTGGGAAACAGAAAACTAAAAAGGAAGGGGAAAAAATATTTAAAACATGTAAAACAGCCGTGTTTTGTGAAGTTAAATGGAAATAATAATGAAACTATTTTATGTGTGTGCTAGTATTTAAAGGATTACAGCACCTCACCTGTGTATCAATTGAAAGCAATGACTGGATTAGATCTTTCACAAACTTCTTCATTGTTTGAAAATCTCTAGAAGACACACTGATTGAACCATCCAACAGAAAGGCAATGTCTGCTTGGGGCGGGCACGCTTTCAAGATATAGATTCAAAATGAAATAAATTTTTAATGGGTTAATAGATGTTTTTAATGGTTTCAACATACTTTCAGTTATACGAAATATAAAGTCATAATACAGTTTCAGTTGTGCTGAGATTTAGAGATTACACTATAAAATCCAATTAGTTACCAGAACTTAAAACATTATGCAAATTTGTTGCCTCAAAAAACTAAGTAAAACTTACTTAAATAAGCTTTACTTACAGAATAGAATAGAAAAAAATAGCTTTTTATTGTCATTGTACATGTATAATCCCAACTCTGCAGTTGTAAGTGAAAAAAAAATAGTAAAGACATCAGAAATAAATAGCCAACAGAAGAGCTATATAAACTAGAGGAATATGTACAAAATAATAGAAAGGCACAAACATAAAAGATTTTGACACTATGATGAAGTATATAATGCAAGTGTTTTTTGTTTTTTGTTTTTAGGCAGGATTTTAATGATTTGAGGTATATTTTTCCAAGCTCCATGTACTGTTACCTTGAATAAAATCAGGTCTGGGTGTTCCAAATGTACTAGAGTGATCCATCTCAAAGCACACACCGTTGTACATGGTGATACTATTGCAGTCATTTGGAATGGTTGGCCCACACACCTGAGAGGAGAAAAAGTCAAGTTGTGATTAATACACTGAGTTGATTATTTCCATTTCTTTTAAGCAATAGTTTGCTCCATATAAAATCAACCAAATCTTTAAAAAAATTTACATTCAGCTTTTCACACAGCTTAAATGGTAAAAGCCTGAATTACAAAAAAAAAGACCTTTAGGCCCAGTTTTATTAATTTTTATTCTTTTCAGTTTATAAAGGTAAAATTTTGCATGTCTTTATTAAATATTCTGAAGTTATTGTAACTCAACCCCTCCCCACCAAAAAATAATAAGGGCATGCCACAAACTCATGATTTTATTTTCTAACTATAAGAAAACATCTGAGACGCAGAGGACAGAAGAATTTCATCCTCTGTGATTTTTAACAAAGCACTGGTAATGTCTGTAGTTCAACAACTCACCACAGTGTTTTGTGCCGTGGGATCACTTTTCATTGTTAAACCAAGCGACATGTTGACTGCAAAACCTGGTGCTGTAATAAAAGTATTCTACATTTGTTATAACACTCATAAAAAACTTTTGACAACTCCAAAGTACCACAATTAAAGAACTTTTTCCTTTTTGGCTATGACAACTGAAAAATTAAAAAGAATAATCTTAATAATTGGCTTTTCTTTGCTTGGTGTACATTACTGTTACATACTAAAATATTTGTTTTGGAAATCTACTCAAACTATGATTTGATTTAACCAATTTAATTCTGGGCTTGGATGTGGAAAGTCAAAGTTTCAGGACATCCTGTCAAGACAAACAGTTACCTACCTTCAAATTCAATAGTTTGGCAGTTTGGGGAGGAGTTGGTGCACGTATATATTTTCCCTCTTCCATTTTGTGAATACTGTTCAAGTGGAGCACTGATGAGCAAACTAAGGAAATAAATAACAGAATAATGAGAATGATGTAGCCTAGAGAGCAAACTGCATAAATAAGTATTGTATGTTTAATTATTTCTGTTGGCCATAACAGAGATCTTTGTTCTAAAAATACAAAATACATAGCAGTTGCAAATCCACATTAAACATAATAATCCTTGTTCTGTCTTACTCTGATTGTCTTTGCACCACTTGGTAGCCAAAACCAGCAGCAGCACTCCTCAGGGTCTTCCAAGCCACAGGATCAATGTTGAAACAAGTGCAGCATTTAATACTGAGAATTAAAGAAGAAAGAACATCATAGTCTCATGTAATGGACGATTATGTAGTTATAGTTATCTATATTTAAGGTATACAAGAAAATGTATACACTATGTGTCACTTTTTTTTACTTCAATGGGTTTTGTTTATTTAATTTTGTATTCCAACTAAAGACCAACAAAGTCAGAAATTCTGATTTAAGTTCTGAACATAGTGAATTGGAGCAATATTCACTTAAAAACAACCATACATACATTTGCTTTTCTAAAGAATTGAAGAAGAAAAAAACAGCTAGATGTGGAATTCCATTTGCTTATAGATTTTATTTAGTGGAAACACAGCTTGCAGATTTAATTAAATGTCATTTGTATCTTCACTATTTGGAGATGTTAATTATTAGAGAATAAAAGACTAAATCAGAATGCACAAACCTGTCTTACCTGACAATAAAGTTGTAACACTTATTGTCCACTCCATTGTGTTACTCCCATGAAAAATAAATGACAGATGAGTGAAGTACTACTTCTGCTGAAAGCATCAGAGGAGATGAAACCAAAAATGCAGATATTATAGGGCGACTGATCAAAGCTAGGAGAGTCATTAGGAGGAAGTCTTATGTAGGAGGAGTTACAATGTTGACAGCACTGTGTTTGATAAGACACAGTGCTGCTACTGTTAAGTGGTGTTACTTAATTTTGATCAAGTTCTTTAAGCATTACATTTTTCAGTAAACAACAATAATCCTTAAACAAGCCATTCTGTTTATTATATTAGTTTCTGGGCTTCCTGTTCCCTTCAACTGGAGTTGTGGAGAACTGGTTAATAGGCTGTCTTTCTTTAGTAGTGGTGAGGAAATCAGTGGAGAGATGCTGGTAGGTTTGTCTGGTCGTGGTGGGTTACCCCAGCTGTTAAGCTTAGGTTTGTCTTACAGGTAGTATCTGTTACATGACTCATAAGAGTTAATGGAGGAACACTGTTCAGAAAGCACAAAGTTTTAGTAGCAAGAAGCAAGCCCTAGTTACCAACAGAGTGGCGACGTAGAGAACAATGGCACTAGTCATCCAGTCAGCTCATGGAATTTGATCCTCAAATACCATGAACATGACAGGAGACAAAGTAGACGGAGAAAAAAGCAGGAACAAAACCCAAGCCTGTCCAACCATAACATAAATAACCAAATGAAACCTTCTATCTATTCGTTATCGTGAATATAGTTTCAGTTGTATGTATACAAAGCCTGACCTCCTCTACACTCTCACTCAGTCATAAAATCTAATAATTTCCCTTTCAAAAAACCCCAAAGATGCACGTAGCATGAGTTGGTTGAATATCCCTGGATTCAATATGTGGGTACTTCATGTCTATGGGTGAAAAAAGTAAATGAAAGTAAATGTTCTATGCAGGTATCGAATGTGCACATTAAGTCTAAATTAAAGCCATTTACTTTAAATGTGTCGGCATAGCTCACTCATTGTATGTTCCAGTTTAGGATTAAGAAACAGTATTCAGTAATACTTTGAGCATCTAAAAATAATGTCAGAACCCTGCTAGATGACTAACAGTTGACTCTGCTACTTTTGACACCTTTTCATATCTGTATATGCTTACTAGTTCAGATTATGATCTTTCTCAGGAAGTCACCCTCTTTGTCTGCAAGTCCACCACCGGTAAAGTGCACTTTTGTCAACATAACCTAACGCCCAATGATCCGAACACATCTGAGGCGCAAAGTTTCACTTTTTTTCAAGTCTCTCTGTGATTTCTTATGAACTGAGTGTGATAAATTGAAACAGATGCAGATTAGAGCAAGCCTGACTGTGCGAATGTATGACCTTTGCTAAGCTTGGAGTTTTACCCAATTTGAAAACACAGACTTGCAAAATGGTCTTGGTTGACCATGGACCATGGTTTTGACACTCACTAGTGTATATTACCCTTGTTTCTGGCTTTAGACAGTTACATTTACTTTATTTTATTTCCTTTTTATATTTTAAGTAATTTTTTGTATTCATTTGTGACACTGAATATGTTTAAATGTTTAAACTCTTATGTCTCATTTTTTAAAACTGTGTATTTAATACCTAATATATGCATTTTATGACTGACTTTACTCTGCTTCTAGAAGTGGGAGCTGGCTCAGGGTTACAGTTCCCTACGCTGAACACAACCTCACTTGGAGCAGGTTGTGTTCAGATTTGCGATTTAAAATCTTCACATTTTCACTGATTTGTTTAATTACAGCATGTTTTAAGTATAATACAGATTATGTATTGTAAATTGGCTTACAATTTTTGCATTTTTGCATAAGTGAACCACAATTTATGTATAAGTTTTTAGTACCTTATTGGTACGGCCTATAAGGTACCAATAAGCTAGACTGGAGCCACAACACCGATGCTCTTTACAGGAAGGGTCAGAGCAGACTCTACCTGCTGAGGTGGCTGAGGTCATTTGGAGTCCAGGGAGCGCTTTTAAAGACCTTCTATGACTCTGTGGTGGCATCTATCATTTTTTACAGTGTTGTATGTTGGAGCAGCAGTTTATCGGCAGCTGAGAGGAAGAGGTTGGATAAACTCACTAGGAAGGCCAGCTCTATTCTGGGATGCACCCTGGACCCAGTGCAGGTGGTGGGAGACAAAAGGACTCTGGTCAAAATAACATCTCTGATGGACAGAGTCTCCCACCCCATGCATGGAAATGTTGCTGAACTGCAGAGCTCCTTCAGTGACAGACTGCTGCATCCTAGATGAAAGAGCGTTTCTGCATGTCCTTCGTCCCTGCAGCTGTCAGACTATACAATCAGAACTGCTCCCAACAAACATAGATGTTCACATCAGCGCTGTAACTTGGCACTATTTTATCAACCGATTCACACTATAACCTGGGTTTGCCTCTTATCTGTATTTAATTTTATGTAATTTTAATAACTGTACAGTATTCTGTTTTTGGTAACCATCGTCCTTGATGTAAATATGTAAAAATTGCGTATTTCTGTTTTGTGTCTTGTGTACTGTTTGTTTGTATATGTGTCTTTCTTGCTGCCGTTACAACCAAATTTCCCCTTGTGGGACAATTAAAGGATTATTCTATTCTATTAAAACTACTGAATTAAGTGCAAACTGTATGTCACATTGTCATTATTATTTTACTATTTTATTTTGTGTTATTTACAGATTTTTAATAACCACATTATCATCATCATATGACCTGAGTGTATGGAGATAGTGTGGTGTCAATTTAGACAAGAACAGCTTCAGTAAGAGGAAGAGAGCTGTCACTGGTAGGTCAGTGAGCTGGGACAGAGGGGTGCCACCTTGTGTCTGTTAGCTTAAAAGTGCAAGAGTACAAGAGAACACACAGAAACTCAGCCCTAGAGGCATTTGAAAGGAAAAAGTTAGCAGAATTTATAAGTGTTAACAAAATTACAGTGGATATGTTGTTGTGTCTGACTGGAGTATGTGGCACTCATAGGGATCACTTTTTGCAGAAGAAGAGTCATAAGACCCATTAACTGTGAGTGTGCACAGAGCCTGAAGCAAAAAGCCAACAGAGAAAGTTGTAAACCACTACAATGATATCCTATTATCTCCAACTGAGATAATCAAAAAAAAAAAAAACTGGCTGTGTTGAACTTCATTCATTGAAGAGGAAAAAATGCAAATGAGGAAATTACATCAAAAGTATTTTCGATTATATGGGTTGACCTACTAATCACTGATCCCTACTGATTTTGTACTGTATTTTTTTTAATCAAAAATGTCTGTGTGCTCTGTGTATTTAGAAGACAGGTTTCAGGTCATACCAGACATTCATCAGATTGATCAGAAAGCACAAATTTATTTTGCTTTACAAGAATGATGAAGCATTAATGATGGATTTCATTGTGTTACATCCATTAAAACTACAAGTTTTTTTTTTAATTGGGCAGAAGAGTGAGGTATTTCTTCTGCAGAAAGAAGAAGAAGTCAGAGGAGGTGCACAGGGTTACAGCTCAAAGCTAAGACAGTCATTTAGAGAGCTCTTGTGTAGGAGGAGTTATAATGCTGAAATTGGATTTACTCAAAAATATTTAATCACTTTAAATTGAAAAATAAATGTTTCCCTTAACAGTTTATATACAAACAAAGACGCCAATTTAAAAAATGTCAGCTTTTCTATTCCTACTGATACAAGAAAAATGTCAAAAACACTTTTGTTATCTTTCAGATAAGCCTCTTGATGAAAGCGAAAGCTGAAAATCACATTTTTATTTTTTACCCTCACTCTGCACTCACCCAATCCCTGCTAGAACATTTAATAAAAAAAATTAAAAGATTAAAAAATGTATTGTACTTTTAACATTTAAAAATATTAAATTTGTGAACTCTACATTGCTTGTCGATGACTAACTAGTTGACTATATGTGTTTTTCCCTGTCACATCTGTGCATACTTATTTTTTCACACTACAACATCTTGTCAGGAAGTCACCCTCTATTTCACAACCACTGACAAAGTGCATTTTTGCCACCACAACCTTACACCTGATGCTGTGAGCGTATCAGAGGCGCGAAGTTTCACTTTTTTTTAAAGTCTTTTTTATGCTATGAGCCATCTGAGTGAGAGAAACAGATGCAAAGTGTAGTTCAACCTGACTGTGTGAATGTGAAGTCTTTTGCTAAAGGCTTAGTAGCTGACCCCATTTGAGTAACACAGAAATAAATTCTGGGTGTTGTCATTCGGTGCCTGCATGAGATTTAAGTGTTTGATAAAAGTTGCATCCTGCTGAGACAATTTAATTTGAAGAGTTTTCAGGTCCTGAAGATTAGAATCTGAGGGAGAGAAACTGAAAAATAACAGAGCTCAGGACTAACTGAAACATACTTAATACATGACGTAAAAATAACCATAAACCTAAGAATCACAGAGTATTCAAAAATAATCAGCATAATGTCAAACTTTCACTTGGTCACAGATCACTACCATGGCAAAGACACACTATATCATGAAAGCATTACTTAATTTTCAACCAGTATTTCAAGAACTTATTACTTATTAATTAACAATAATAACACTTATAGTAAACAGACTGTATGTTCTATTAGTTTCTGGGCAACCAGATTAAATTGTTTTACTTATAAGTATTAATGCAAATAAAAATAACCAAATAAAAGTTTCTAATATTTTCTTGTTAGCAGCTGTGAAACTAAATTATTTAAGCTTTACTAAGATAAAGATGTTTATCACTTTCACGGGTAATTAGGAAAAATGTTTACTGAGGACACAGATTACAGAGAGTAACTGCATCCTTGTGGCACTGATCCAGGATGGTCAGGATTGCCCAGGATGGATGATGGTATTTATTTGTTGTGTTGGTGTCAGCAGCTCTAATACTGCTCCACCAGCAAGCCGCACAATCTACGCTGTGCTTCCCACGGTGACAGAAAATCTCCATCATTTTGCTGCGTGTATTGGAGGATCTAAGCTTTCTCAGTAAATACAGCTTGCTCGTCCCCAGCTTCTTTGTTGAGGCGGCTAGACGTGAAAGCTTTCTTATACAGAAACTTGACACTTGGAATACAACAACATGAACAATAAACTATATCAGGTGCTTTCAACTATGAACAGGAAATGGGCAAAGGAGTCGTGGTTTGGGGCCGGTGAATAGAATCACTAAAACAGAGAGAAGGAAACGTCAGTAGGTTCACTGGGGAGATGGCCAGCAAGAGTTTTATCTTGTCTTGTCCGCAGGCAGGTTGTGACATGGGGGCAAGGCAGATGGTGAGTTCTGGGTGAGTGCTCATTGATGGTAAATGGCCTGTATTTGTATAGCGCTTTACTAGGACCCCAAAGCGCTTTACACATCCAGTCATCCACCCATTCACACACTGGTGATGGCAGCTACATTGTAGCCACAACCACGCTGGGGCGCACTGACAGAGGCAGGGCTGCCGGACACTGGCACCACCGGGCCCTCTGACCACCACCAGTAGGCAACGGGTGAAGTGTCACAACAAGGACATTAAAGTAAGTAAGATCAAACTAAAGCTATCTCTTTACTTCAGTTAATAAGGTTACTTGTTGTTACTTGATGTGAGTCCAAAAAGAGTACAATGGGTGAATGCAGGGAGGCAGGCAATCGAAGCAGAGTACCAGAATACCGGGGATGGTGGCTGTACACGGTGTGAGAGACCAGCCTCCAGGTGAGTGGGGTGGAAGGATGATCCAAGAGTACGAAATCACAGACACACAGTCAATAAAACAAGAATACTATCGCTCAGCAAGAACTGCACTTAGCGGCCTGGCACTAAAGAGGGTTAATAGATATTCTGGCAAAGAGTCAATGAGAGCACTGGACTTAAATACAGCAACGGGGATTAGCAACAGGTGTGTATATTCAGACGGGTTGCTGAGGCACCACCTGTAGGCAGAGACACACACCCACTCACCTGGACCATGAGATTCTTCTTTCAATCTTCTTCCAATTCTGTTGTCAATGTGGATTTTCAGGCTATCTGTACAGTACATGCGACCATTTCAGAACAGTCAGAATGTTTCTGCAGGTGGCATGACTGAATGTACTGAAGAGATTAAGAGATGCACTGAATGTCTGACGTGCACAAAGTGAACATGAATGCAAACAGAGCAGTCACCTGTACTGCACATCATTAAATCAGACAGAGCCCTGTCCCAAACTACTGTGTAGCTGTTTTTATTGAGTTTTAAAACATGGTATCCAGTATTACTTTGTACATCTAAAAATAATTTCTGGGAAAAAACACAGTGTTTCTTACTCCATTTCATATTGATCTTTGAATTTTGAGGTTTTGGACTTTCCTTGTTAATTGGAAAATGAGTTTGGGCCCTCGCAACATTGCTGAGACCTGAATATCTTATTTCTTGTAATAAATTGTTGCTATTTTTTTATCCTGTTATTTCTCACTGTTTGGTTCATGTTTCCATTACTACTGTGTTAAACGCGTTCTATTTCCAGTCTAGTTTTATGAAGTTTTAGATGCCTATATCTGGCATAGGTTATTTTTGTTCTTTTTTTAGTAAAAAAAAATAAATCTTGATTTGTATTTAGTTTCAGTTCCTTCTTTGATTTATTTGTGTTTGATTCCCACAGTGTTTGTCTAATTGTTCCTTCTTCTGTTTCATCCTTCAGGTCTTTGCGTATTGTCTTCATGTTACTGCAATGTCTTCTCTTCCTCTAGAGTGTTAAAACAGAGTTTACCTATATGTGATTTTGAAAATAATCCTTAATTCTAATCAGAATATAATATACAAGTCTAATCAATATGATGAATAAGAAAATACAACCTGATGAATGAAATTATTCTAACATTTGATCTCTCACTGAGATTCTGTGTGGAGTGGCATGTTTATGTTATTGGCGTCGAATACAGCCCACGGTCGCCTGTGTTACTGGTCATAGTAAACAGCCAGTAAACAGAATACTTCTGTCGGATGAACGAAACAATAATTATATTCAGAAATATTCCCATGAAAAATGGTGATAAAAATCGAACACAACATCAAAAATTCTGACATAACATTTTTAAAAAGAAAATGAAAACTGTAAACAGCAAAATGCTACACTGTTGCAAATCAAACAACAAATCACAATTTATGCTAGTTTGTGATACTACAAATTCTGGCATTAGTATGTTACCAAGTAAATACAGGTTTACTTCTATTTATATATATTAAAAGAGCTGCTGATACTCAGGTCAAACCGAGAAAAAACTTCATATCAGCATTTTTTATAGGGAATTTAAAGCAATAAGACTATAATGTGAATATACAGATTCGCAACACAAAGCTGAATAATTACATGTGCTGTTATTTATTCCTTAATAAAGCAAGTCACATTTCACAGTTTTTTTCTTTGTTATTTTAGGCAAGTGCTTGTAGTATATATTGAATTCCATACATGTTGCAGTACATAATGGTAAAAAAAAGAAGCTTCTTTTCACCATACAACAAATTCTTTAAAAAATATGTTTGCAGAAATTTAAACACAAAAAAGGGTCTCATTGTACAGAAGCAGTCTTCAAATGATAAAAAACTCATTTTACAAAGACAAAGTTTCTACCATAATGCTTCAAAGAACATCTGCTCAAGTAGTTCACTATATTTAATTTTGTGTGATTTATTTAAGTATACAGACGTTTTGTCTGCTTGTAATGCTTTGCCTTCATGTGCATGTCTGGGATTTAAGCAGTGGATTGACAATTGCATATTTCTGTTTAGTTTTACATTGCCAAGTGCAGTGTAAAGCATCAGATCCAATGGTATACAGCACACCACCACTGAATTCTAAAGCAATGGAGATGTGTGCTCTGGAGTGACAAGTCATGATTGTCCATCCGGTAACCTGATGGATTGGTGGTCACCAGGTGAATAGTATTTGTCTGACTGCATTGGGCCAAGTTTAAAGTTTGAATGGTCAAAAAAATCCCCCTAACACGCTTCTAAACCTTCAAAGTCTTCCCAAAAGAGTTAAAGCCGTTACAGCTGCAGAGGGTTGATCAACATCATATAAAACTCAATGGATTAAGAATGGGATTTTACTCAAGTTTATATGTGTGTGAAGGCAGATCAGTGAATACTTTTGGCAATAGTGTGATAATACATAATTGAGGGGGTAATTTTAGACACAGCCAGCTGGTTTTTCTTTCATGAATCAAATGTTCTAGCATCAACATCTCTACACACCATGTTCACTCCTAAAAATATCAGGAGGGTCTATAGCTTTCATATAGATGCAACTACCAGTGTGATCTTTATTATTCTGTTAGGAGTGCTCCTGCATCCATCTCTGGAACTGGTACCTCTTGTGGATTTTCACTTATCATCTGTTTGTATTTACTCTTGAAAAATCCACCCTGGGAATGGAAGGAAAAACAAAATCAGTATTGGATATAATAATCTCTAAAAAAATTTTTTTAACTGGACATGGTCACCAAAAACATTTTAAAGCTGTGTAATTAATTGAAAAAGCGTAAAAAGACTCTTTCACCTTATACAGGCCAGCAGTGATTAAAGCCAGAAAAGCCAGCCCTCCCAGGGCTCCTCCAACGATCGCTTTCGTGAAATCTGGCTGAGGATACACTTCTACTTCTGCCTCAATCTGAGAGATGAGGTGACAGAATGTGGATAAAATGTAAGATCCTAAATAACTGAAACAAGTTAAATATGTACTCACCTTGCGTACAGGAGAATTGTTATCAGACCCCGTTGAAAAGTAGATGTACTGGTTTTTGTCATACACCAGACTGGCTGTGCTGATCAAAAGGAATCTGGCAGACTGAAGTCCAATCTAAGAAAAAGCATTTAAAAATGGAATGTGTTGAGCCTAAATTAGGCATCGTTTGATATAAGAGGAACATTCTGTCTAAAGATTTAACCACATTACTAGTGCATATTCAGAAAAAGTTGCAAAATATATTGATAAAGCATTTAACCCAGACTTCCCATCAATTACCTGCTCTATCCATCCTGAACTGAGGTTGGCAGAAATTTCATATGTCCTACTCTGCAGTCTTCCCATAAATGCGTTGCACTTAAACACCCTGCACATGGCTACAGAGCAGTCCTGTGGGTGATTTGAAGAAGAACAAATGCAGCATAAGCTGTGATCCAGTGTAATGTGAATTTTTAATCTACAGTTAGGTTGAACGTAGACAGCTTAAATGCAAAGCTTACCACAGCTTTATTTTTTTGTATGTTTTCAACAAAATTTCTGACACTTGGTTCTTCATCATCTCCTCTCTGACAGTCTGAAATCTGAAACATATTTGATTTATTTTAGCTTCCATGGTCCCAATTTTGTCATACGGGTCCGTCCATACCAAAGCCATTTTTGGAGTTGGTAGAAAAATCTTCTGACATATATATTACCTGCAGGCTGCTCAAATTCACCCAAATGTCTTTTTCACCAAGCTTCACTGGAACCTTAATCACCACAGTGAAATTAAGGGTTCTGATATCATTTGTAACCTAAACGAGAAAGCAAAAGTATAACCAAGTATCATAGTTACGTCTAAATAATATAGTTAGCTTTTAAAAATACCAGTATATGCAGAAATTATAGCTGACCTTGACTGATTGTTGGACTGGTTTCTGCAAATCATTCATCCCAAATGTGAAATTGTTGTAACTGTGGGAGCTAAATATTAAATAAATATAAGTAAACATTTTGTCCATTTCTAAATGATCTATACACCACACACACACACACACACACAGAAAGCACCCACACGCTGCAAATTGAGACACACACACAACACACACACACACACACAATGAAACAGGTATAGTATAGCTTTTATTTTGGAAAGAGCCATTTCTCTGTAATAAACTCTCTTTTCCAAAGATGAGTGATTTCTCGATCAGGTAGATTTATTTTTTTATTACTTTGTTGTTTCAGCAACATTAAATTTAAAAACTGTACTTTTGAGTTAAAATATATATTTATAATTTTAATAAATGACAAATTAAAAAGGCATGAACATTTTTTTTTGTATCGAAAAAATATCGAACCGTGACACCAAAGTATCGAACCGAACCGAACTGAATTTTGTGTATCGTTGCACCCCTAATATATATATATATATATATATATATGTATGTATATATATATGATGTATATATATATATGATATATATATTATGTATATATATATATGTATTATCATATATATATGTATTAGAAATACAGCACACACCTTTCAAATGTCATAAAAATGCTGTATTTCACATCAATTGATTTCTTTTTGTAGAGGTCACTTGTAGGGGCATGATCCTGATTTCCGCTAAAAAGAATAACTGTTATTATTTATAATGTATTTGTAGGCTATTGCATAAATGAGGGGTACCTGGGCCAAAGGAACCGTACAACAGTACCTGGTGGCATTTGCAGTTACAAAGATCTCCCTCTCAAGTTGACTGTTGGTGTCAATCCCATAGGAGACCGTGAAGAAAGCCTTAATTGAATGAAAGAGATTAGAATGAATCCTCTTTGTCTTTAAGCTGTGCGAAACTGAGGGGGAAAAAGACATGAAAAAGATCTTCTGCACAAAAAAATGAAACAGAAAGCAAACCTTAGTTTTGCTCTTGAAAATTGGCTTGTCAATAGTGCAGTCTGTCCTTCCTTGTGATAAACCATCTTCACTGTCCATGGAGTTGCACTCAATTCTTCCCTTTATTAAAACAAAATAACTGGTAGGATCGAATTGGAAGAGCAGGCAGATCAGTGAAACTGATACAGACTTGATTCTGATGCTTTACCTGCTGAATCGTAAACTTCCTGTAGGAGAGTCCAGCTGGGTACGTGAGAATAACACGACTGTTGTAGGAGTTTTCTCCTCTGTTCTCCACTGTGACTGTGACATTCAAAAGCTCATCAATGCCCACTTTAACCTCTGAGGATCTGTAAGAGGATGAGGAAGCAGAAGAATAAAAAGGGAAGAAATTAAGGCAACTCCATCCATCCATCCATCCATCCATCCATCCATCCATCCATCTTCTTCTGCTTATCTGGGGCCGGGTAGCGGGGGCAGCAGCAGCCCAAGCAGAGAAGCCCAGACCTCCCTCTCCCCAGCCACCTCCTCCAACTTGTCCGGGGGAACACCACGGCGTTCCCAGACCAGCCGAAAGACATGATCTCTCCAGTGTGAGATATAATCAATATAGATAGATAGATCAGATATACTTAAGGCTACTATCATTATAATATGCCTAATTAATATGTTAACATTTGCAGATGAGCACAAAATTTCAAACCACAACTGATGGTATCATCAGTTTTAGTGATGACCTATTAAGGAAACAAATTTGAAGATGTTTTTTAAGATTCATTTTTATTATCAGGATTTATTGCAAAGAATTGAAATTTGAAAGACTAGTTAATATAGAATAAATAATAAGCATTTTTTCCTCTGTAGTCAGTTTTAGCATGCTTTTCTTTTTTAGACATGGGACGTGATGATGATACCAGACATACAAGCAAAGCATACATGTTGTAACTGGGCCTCACCTGGTAAAGTTGAAATCCACTTTCAGGTGATCAACACATTTGTTGTCAGAGCCACAGCTGATCTCAAACTCTAACTGTGGAATAGGGCAAACTTTATATTATACATTATTTACAGACTAAATGAAACTTGTTATAGGTTGAAAGAAATGATGTACAGAGATGGCTCATAATTCCATTACATGATAAAAGTGCTGGTAAATAGTGCGTGACAATGCGTGGCAAATATATTTGTTTTGACAGATGATCAAAATACTTCCTAAAAATGCAATAATGACCAGAGATGACAACATCTACAAGATTTGTAACTGTGATAGCAAGTCTTATGGAAAAAATGAGATCACGCATTTGGCCTTTTGTATGGATGGGTCCAACTACATGTTTAAAATGAAAACATTTGAATAAACTGATGAACTATTTCATATCAAAATTACAGCTGTTGTCAGTGTGAAATTGAATATTGACATGAGTAGAAATTATTATAACGTTCACAAGTTTCTTCCACAAAACTGTGTCTCAGTTTTCAACTCAGTTTTCAATCCTTTTCATCAAAAGGATGATGTATGATAAGGATTAATATAGCAGGAGAGGTAGAATTAATTATTAAACCTAAACATTCAAACCTCCTGCCAAGAGACACAAATTTGATATTCAAAACTATACTTAGTAGGTGATGTTTCAATTAGCTCTGTGTTACCAGTATTATCAAGCCAGGTTGCAGTTAGAAGCATAAAACCCAGTTTTGTTGTTAATTAAATCGTTATTAGCACCAAACTCCTATTTGACAAAGATAGTGATTTATTGAGTCAAGTAGAGAGACATTCATCAGGAAGCAGAAGCAGAGAGATGTCCTTTTCATTATGAGCAACATACGGGACAGCCGTATTGCATGTTGTTGGAAATAATGGCCTACGCATCGGCTGAATGTCGATTGGTTGAAAAGTGAAATGGGAAGGGAGAAACAGTAAAGCTCACCAGGAAGGGAAGCAGCAGGAAAAAAAACAAACAAAAAAAACAAAACATCAGAAGTCAAAAATACAGCAGGAAAGGTTCAGACGGAGGCTGCTGTGGACACTTCTTTGTTTTTAATACTACATACAATACTATATTTCAGCTCTTTATTTTATAACTAAATTCTTTTGTGCATTTGGCTGATAGACTAAAAAAGTACATGCAAGAATAGACTATTCCCATGCGATCTGGTTTTAAGGCATTTCACAGCAGAGAATTGTCTGTCTTAAGAGTTTTTAATTATCTTTTTTTATTTACCAACTCTGGGGAATTTGTTATTTTAGATTTTAGATCTTTGATACTGTCAATCACAGTATTCTTATTTCTTGTCTGAAGCACTGTGTGGGGGTAAAAGTCGCAGCTTTAGAGTGGTTTAGGTCATACTAACTTCTCAGAAAGATGTTTTAAGGTCCTTTCTGGGGCTCAAATTCTCGTTCTGCACCACTCCTATGTGGAGTTCCACAAGATTCTGTTCTTGAGCCGATTCTTTTCTCTTTGTGTTTACTTCATCTAGGGTGAATTCTGAAAAGATTCGATATGTCTTTCCAGTTCTACGCTGAAGATTCCCAAACCCATTTGCCCCTGAAAGCAAATTACTGCTTCTCATTAAAATTTGTTTGAACATTTTGATGGCATCAAAACCTGATGGCCTCACTTTTTTTTTTAGTTTAATGAGAACACGATTAAGGTCCAGTTGTTCTGGTGTGGAAAAATGGACAGCAACTTAAAACTGGACAAACAGATTAATTCTATTTTAATACGTTTTTTTTTTTTTCAACTGAGGCTTGTTTCTATGGTCAAGACCTTCTTTGTTTTATGTGCAGCACTTTATAATTAATTTGGATTTGGAGGCACAACTGCAGTACAACGCTCTCCAGAGGTACTGGTTACTGGTTGTGTGTGCATTTCACAAAGACTAGGCTCAGCTGCCCAGTTAAAAAGTTAGCGTTCTTTTCAGGATTACTTACAGGATAAGTGGTTGTTGTTCGAGCCTGTGGTGCGAGACTTGGTCTGAGTTGTGTGTTTGAGGGTAAACCATCAAATGTAAATTTCAGCTCATTGGAAAGTGCATTGAGTGCATCTTCTGGACAGGCCTGCAAGAAGAGGGCAATAGTAGGATCTATGTTAGAGGATTCTTAAGTTGTAGTAGTTTTTTTTTTTTTTTTTTACTGCTGGTATTTGGTTTTACCTCAATGACGAATGTGACAGTTGAGCACTGTTTGCCATTTAATTCAACAGTAAGTGAGCTGGACTCCTCTCGTTGTTTCCCATTGACGAAAGCTCGGTTGTTTGGAGGTTTACGAGTGGCATCCGGTGTTAAAGTATAATTAATCCTTGCTTGAGCATCAAAGTCTGGAAATCAAAGTTTGATATTAGAAATGTATACAACTAAAAAAATATCTGATAGCTTTGGCTTTCTGGTTTAGAAAACTGAAGAAAATGATGAACCTGTGTTGACTGTAGATATTGCACTCATAGTAAAGCAGATGTTAGCTGTGTTCTTCAATGGTTTTGAGCAGTCTACATTCTGTGTAGGGATCTGGATTGGGCTGAATGACACCTCAGCTTTCACCATTACTATGGGTCTTGATCTGGAATTTAGGAAAACAAAGAAGAACCACATTTAGGTTTTTAAAATTTGGTGTTCTGACCTGAATTAAGAAAAGACTTCCCCACAGTGTAAACTAGTTCTACCAACAACATTAGCTCTCAAAAGTCAGATATGATCAGAAATGTTGTTATTGACAATTAATGATTTATGGAATGAGTCTTGGTAAATCATTCAATAGAATGCTTTTTTTAAATGGAATATCTATGTAGTTTTGCAGACACCCAATTTCCGTCAAAGGAAGGTGTTAACATATTTTTCGGACCATAAGGCACCCCAGATTATAAGGCGCAAAAAAAATAAAACAGTCAGATAAGTCAAACTTTACTCAACTCATTCTTCTTGCTTCCCCCACCTCCGTACAATTGATTCATTAATGCTGTATTCTCTCGCAGCTGCTCTTGTTGTGGTTCTGGGTCTTTGACCCAGTGTTTTTGGAGTTTTGTACTTTTGGTTTTTGGTTTTTTTCTCTTGGTGTCAAGTTCTTTAGTTTTTTAGTGTTTCTTGAGTTCTAGTTTTAGGGTTTGTTATGTGGCTTCCCTGTGTTCTGTGCTTTCTGTTTTATTGTGAAGGTCTGTGTCTTATGCCAGTGTGTTCAGCTTGCATTTCCCCCATCTTGTCTTGTATTTATAGTGTGTGTTCTCTTGTGTTTGTCACTGGTTCGTCTGTGTCGTCTCCCCTGCATCTTCCTGCATCCCCGTCTAAGGCTTTTAGGTTTCAGGTTAGTTTTGTTAGTCATTCCCAGTTTAGGTTATATTTAGGTTTTGTTTTTGATTGCCGTGTTTCTGTTTGTGCCACCAATATTTAAGCTCGCTCACATCCAAGCCTGTGCCAGCATTTGGGTCCTTTCTCACACACACCATACGACTGCTGGCACAGCCATGACAGCTCTGTTCCCTTGTTCTGGACCTGAAAACAGGGTTTGATCTTTGCTTTCATTCTATAATACTGGACTTATTTTTCTACAAAGATTTGAGCTTTGAGAGTGTTTAAACAAGAGAGAAAAGTGTGAACATGTTCGTGCCTGCCTGAGAAAAGTGTATAAAGTGTGTAGTGAGGGGTTTTACAGCCTTAAAGCATCTATAATAATAGTAAAAAATAAAGCTGGCTTCTTCGTGGATTTCACCTATTTTTATTTTTAGAAAGTGTCTCCCGCGATAAACGAAGGACCACTGTATATGTATTCAATTGAACATCCTAAATCTCTTATCATGAATACTTCGATGGTTATATAAAACAAATGCGCTATTCATATAATAAGGACTTTTCAACCAGTCCAAAACTTTTGCACACAAATACGATCATCAGGGTTGCACATTAAAAAAAACGGTAGAAATATGATGGACAACAATACTGACTAGACTAACTTGGACTTACCTCAGTAAAACAACTCTACCCTTTGAACCCACCGCTAAGTCAGGAAGTTTATCACCGCTCTGATCAAAAGACGACTGACTGATTGATAAACCAAAGAACTTCAGTCCTGACTCGACCTCAGAGCCAGTAATTCTCTGTGTACATGGAAATATTTTATTAATCACTCTGCATAGTGTGGCTTTGCATAATAGATGCATTTAATAATCTTTGTGAGTTCTTTGATGCTGTGTACCTGTGAGTAAGTAGGACTGATTCTTTCGCCTCCTTCACTGTGGAATATGTAGATGCTGCCTTCACCATTATTCTCCAAAGGTGCTCCAACTGCCAAATCCCTGAATCCATCTGAGTTTAGATCAGGCAGCACAGCAAGAGAAGAGCCGAACCTTCCTTTGACAGCTGCACGTCCTCTTAGTATCAACGGATCATTAAAATTACACTCAACAAACTAAAAGGAGGAGAGTGAACATTTTAAGATCAGATGATTAAAACCTGGCAATTAAACTGATAAATTTAATTACAGTGAATAAAACTGTGACTTACCAAACCAATTAGTCTGCAAACATAAACTCTTCCCTCTCTATCAGGCTCCGTGTACATTGGGGCTGATATGAAGATTAGATCAGTGATGTCATCGTTGTTTATGTCCATGGCACACACCTCTGCCCCGAAATATTCACCAGTCTGATACTGTGTAAGGAACAAATTATTAAATAAAAAAAATCACAAAGGAAATCTAAGGAACTTGGAAAGAATGTTACTGAACTTTGTGAAGTTTTGTGAAGACTTTTCACCTCTCATCCAAGAGGTCTCTTCAGTTCTCAAACTAAAATGTGGAGAGCCCCAGGTATTTAAACCCTAATTGGGGTTGTCCTCTAAGAGGGTCATTGACTCATCACCTTTTGGTTTTAGAACTTAAGATGCCTCTTGAATGAGATGTGAAATGTTTTCACAAAACTAAAATAAGCCCTTTTTTTCTTCCCAGGCCCCTAGTCTACCATGACCTGGATGAATGACAATCTAAACAGATATAAAGAAAAATGACAACAGTTTTAATTTCAGAAAATAATTTATATATAGTTCACAATTTTAATTTTCAGAACATTCAGATATGACAAGCTTTAGATACATACTTGTGATAACAAGGGCTCAATCTTTTGGTTTTCAAAGCTTTGTCTGTTAACAGCAACCACAACTCCTCTGTGTTTATATCTTGGAGCACCAACAACTGTCAGTGAACCAGTTTGGGTTTTAGCAGTGGCCATGGAGTAACCTAGAATTTAGGTAGTCAAAGAGAAAGACAGACTAAGAGACTTAGACTTAGAGACTTAGAGCTTTTTATTGTCATTGTGCAGTTTCTTGCACAGCAAAATTGGGCAGCTGAACCACAAAGGTGCTAAAGTAAGAAGAAGAGAAACCAATATACAACGAAGGCGGAAAATAAATAAATAGAATAAAATAAAAAACAGTGTATATGTATACATATGTGAGTGGAACTATATACATGGTGGATGTGTAGGAAACACTGAAACAGACTGGGACCAAAATAATTGCACATGAGCCACAAATATTGCATTGAGATTCATTCAGATTCATCATCCGATTAAATTTTTGTCCATTTTGCAAAAGTATGCCTGAACAGATGTGTATTAGTTAGATTGATGATGATGATGATAATAATAATAATAATAATAATAATAATAATAATAATAATAATAATACATTTTATTTGAAAACGCCTTTCAAAACACTCAAGGACGCTGTACACAGCAGAATAATAAAAGCAACATAAAAGCAAGTAGTTTACACAATAACAAAAGCATAAGACATAAAGCAAATTTAAAATAGCAGAGTGGAGAGGTTATGTGGGATAAGCTATTTTGAATAAGTGAGCTTTGAGTCGGGACTTAAAGTGAGAGAAGGAAGTGATATTTCTTAAATCAGGAGGTAGGGAATTCCAGAGTCGAGGAGCAGAGCAGCTGAATGCCCTGCACCCCATGGCAAGACGGGGAGACGGGACAGAGAGAGAAAGAGAAGAAGATCTGAGATGGTGATCTGAACCAGATCAGAGAGATATAGAGGAGAGAGATGAATAGCCTTAAATGTATACAAGAGTATTTTGAAATTGATGCGATATTTGACCGGGAGCCAATGAAGCTGCTGCAGGACAGATAAAACTGTAATATTCTTACCAAGATAACTGTCAGGCTCCAAATACACGTCCTCGTATGTTTTCAGCTTCTGGCCTCCTGTTGTGTATTGCACGTAGCCTCCCTTCCACTGGTTTGCACCAACAATAGACATCTGAATTCCCTACAGTGCAGACAGGAAATACATTTTATATACAATTTATTAAACTGATTTAACTATATAATTGTATATTTGCTTTTAGATCATAAAAAGTGGCACAAAGGCACATGTGAGACTTTTTTTCAATGACTAAACTGTCTGGTGAGTTTCAGGTAGTTTTGATTACCTCAGGCACATAAACTGCACTGAATCCTTCTTGAGACATTTCCATTTTCAGTGACTGTCCACTGGTTTGAGATCCTGTCAAAATAAGTGAGATGATAAAATATACAAGATACATCAAACTCCATTTCACTTCAAAAGTTATTCTTTGATTATGCTTCAGGTAATAATAATAATAATCATCATAATAATTAAATTAATGAGGGAGCAGCTCAAAGGAGCATTTAATATAATGTAACCAATTTTAATTGTTGTAGCAATTACAGGAATTTTTCCAAATCATAATAATAAATTTGTTTGTACCTTCAACTGAAATTTTGTCCTGCAGATTCTGTCTTATTATTTCAAGTGCATTAAAGTTCTTCACTTGAAACACATGTTTGTCTGAGGGAGACGATGCAATGGTGTCCAGTTCTCGTTTTGCTTTTTGCTCAGTAAATGCGTTCCCCACCTAGGGGTTGTTGGGAAAACATATGCTTGAGTTAATAATTTACATTTAACTTTTTCAGCCCCTTATAATGAAATGTAGAAAGCGGCATCATATTCTGAACTTTGATTAGAACCCAAATCCATGTTAACATTTATGTCATGCTCTAAAAAGAACTTCCAGAACTGGCAATATTTGCATTTTCCACAGTATTTAAAATAATTTGTGAAAGAATGGGTCACTTTCTTCCTTTCTATATATTCCATGATTGACTGTATTATTTCAAAGTGGAGCATTTAGGAAGCAAAGCAACTTAGCAATGAAGTAGCAGACCACATAAAATTACAGAGTGGGGTCACTGAGCTATTACTTTTCTCCAATTTGCATAGCATCATGTCAGTTTAGACTGGCAACTGACCAAAACACATTATCAGTGTGCAACTCCACATTCTGCAAGTTGAAATAATGGACTTACCCCAATAGCAAATCGAACAATGTTTTTATTCTTTGCAAGCTGTACTGAACCTCCCAGATCACTCCTATCATTAGATTCTCCATCAGTAATTACTATCAAGACCTTCTTCACATCTGGTCTGGACCTTCTGTGTGATGTGAAAACATTTTCCCTGGAGAAGAAAAGAAGAAAAAGAAAAAACAAACAAAATAAATTTCAACACAAACCATCTTGCACTCAGGGGGTAAATTGCATGTGCTATTAGTATTTCACCATGTTTCATTCTTGATGCAGCTCTGCTGGTATTGTAATTTAGCCTTCAAAGGATACGTCTATGTACATTATCTCTTTTGAAGATCTTGCATTAGTCCACACAGTACTTAGTGTGTTCAGATTCACAGAAAGAAATCATCTGAACAGGAAGTCTTGACAATGAGTTAATTTTCATGTAATTTCAGTAATATCAGGACACCCCTTACACAAGATGTTTGATGGCCTTAGCAGTAAAAGTGGCTCCCCTGTGCTGAGATATTCCATCAATGTCAGTCGCAACTGATCCAGATGAGGAAAATTTCTTAAAATAAAAATGAACCTGTGGTGAACGTGAGAACTGGGAAACAGAAAACTGCAAAAAAGGGAAGAAATAATATTTAAAACATATGAAATTGTCATGAATTGTGAAGCCAAATTCAAATAAGAATGCAAATATTCTGTATCACCTGTGCATCAATTGAGAGAAATGACTGGATTAGATCTTTCACAAACTTCTTCATTGTTTGAAAGTCTCCACTAGAAACACTTCCTGAACCATCCAACAGAAAGGCAATGTCTACTCGCGGCGGGCACACTACCAAAGACATGGATTTAAAATGAAATTATTTTTATGGGTTTAATTTTTATCATTTTTCCCCTCACACTTTAATCATGAAAACAAAATGATTTGGAGCCTTTCAGTAAATCTACTATGAATACTACATACTTAGACAAACCTCTCTTTGATGAAAAGATTGAGAAAAATTGAGAGGGAATAAATATAATCATATTTAAAATCATAACACTCAGTCACTTTCAGATTAAATGATTAATTAAATGAGTTTGATCAAAAAAATGCTTATAGGGATTTTACTAAAGCCTTAATTTTTTTAAATGTATTTTTAGGTACTTGAGAGTGATTTTGTACATTTGCACATTTTGTACATGTAGTGTATATGAAATTGCTTCGTATTGCAGAAATATAACATGCTAAATTTTGTAACTCATCTGATTACTATATTAAATATATAATAATCACACTACAGTTACAGTTATGTTGTTACATGTGTCACAAAGGTTCTTAAAATATCTGCAAGATATGGGATTAGAAAAACAAAGCATCAGGTGGGTTTTTTTCTTCCTGTACATTTGTGTTACAATCATAGGCAGCATTGAATCAGCTGATTTCAGTTGATTTGCAGGGAGGTGAAAAATGGTAGAGATGGCTACAAATTTCAATGTTGATGACATAAGGGGAGAGGTGGAAAGTAACAAAGTACAAATATTTCATAAATAAATATTCACAAATATTCATAACTTTATTTTCAGGTATCTTACCAACTTTAATTGAGCATTTATTTTTCTGACAAAATTTTACTCTTACAGCTGTTGGGATTAAATAATTTGCAGTGCCTCAATAATGTTATTCTTTTTATTAATAATACGTGTTATAAAGTTATATAGTGTAGTACAAAGTGGACACAGCCCTGAAAAATAAAGGCATTAGTCCATGTGTCCTTGGGGAGTAGAAAGCTGCAGACTCTCACTCATGCTTGCCTGGGGAAATGCAGATAAGAAGGGACCATCTTTAGTGGAAAGTTAGACACTGTTGTTTAGACTAGAATGAGAGCGCTTCTGTAATAAAACTGTTAGGGGCACATCACCATTTTGTCTGATCTTCTTTTCTGTGCATCTTTGCTGACTTTATAAATGCCCAATTAGGATAACCACATGTTTTAAGTGCTTCCTTTACATGTGTGTGTTCCTTCTTTTTCCCTTCAGGCTTAGAGGGAACATATTCTGCTCGGTGGTGTAGGGTCCTGATTAGGACCCTGATTCAATGTTGATTCTGTTCTTTGCAACAGAATCAACTTTTGGATTTACTTACCTAGATGATTGAGCATCAGAGATGGGCAGTAAAGCGTTACTGTAATCCGATTACTTTTTTCAAGTAACGAGTAAAGTAAGGGATTACTGTTGCAAAAACAGTAATTAGATTACATTCCCGTAGGAACGCTGCATTACTGCGTTACACGAGAATGTCTCATGACAGTGACGTAAGCAAGTGCGATGTTCTTGACAACAGCTGTGTGCAGATCAACAATGGGTAATATATCGAGTGCGGGAGAGAGTATGAGCATGCAGCGTTTAAGTACTAAGTGGAAGTACTGACCTTACTTTAAGTTTGATTCCATAAAAAGTGACAAAAACATTAGTGTCCGTTGAAAGAAAACTTCTTTTTACAGCGAAAAAAAACCCCCTAAACTTCCAAGCAAGCACCGAGTGCGCTACGACGTAATGGGAAACTCACAGAGAAACTCACGAATTCTTCCACTGACCGCTGCGGCACACCTGCACCAGGGTCAACCTCCGCCTACCCTAGTCCTGCTTTACAGGTGAAAATAGAGCAAAAGGACTGCTGAGTCTTTGACTTTATTTATTTTCTGCTGTGTTTTACTTGCATCTATTTGAAAGACTGAGTGTAAACACAAAAAATATATATATATATATTTTATGTGCTGGAATGTGCAGAAAATAGGTTTAGATGTTAAACAAATTTCTTCCAGTCAGAGAATGTTGCAGATAATTAAATTTTTGCTTGATGCATAAAGTTAAAAGATTAAAACTAATAAAACAAGTTTTAAAAAGAGATGTTTCCATTTGATTACATTTTGTATGATGGATTATGCAGAAAAAGTAGAATTGGGCTGAAAGATCTATCGCTTTATCACCTATTCAGGTTGTAAATCGTGTTTTTAAAAAGGAACTAAGTAACTAGGTAATTAATTACTTTTGAAAATAAGTAATCAGTAAAGTAACGGGATTACTTTTTTGGGGAAGTAATCAGTAATTAGTTACTGATTACTTTTTTCAAGTAACTTGACCAACACACTGTTGAGCATGCATCGAGACTTATGAGGGGAAAAGAACCTTTACATCAAAGCTTTATTTTGCTGTGGCTTTGAATTATGTTAATATAGTATTTGTATTTGTATTATATTTTTATCTTATTGTATATTTATTTTATTTTATTCTACTGTATTCTACTGTATATAGTATTTAATTCTATTCTGTACAGTTGTGTACTGTATTTATCCTTATTGTATTCTAATTTTTGCCTCATAACTTTTGCACTGTCCACTCCTGCTGTGACAAAACAAATTTCCCACGTGTGGGACTAATAAAGGTTATCTTATCTTATCTTATCTTATCTTATCTTATCTTATATCACAATTATGTGATAATTATGTAATTATTGTAAATTATTTCTAATTAAGATTGAGAGATCATACAAGCACAGAGATTGTTATAACACTGCATTCAGGTATAAAATACACATGTTTTTTGGAGCTTGTTTTTTTTTTTTTTTTTTAATGGGGCACTAGGACTAACGATTATATGTACATAAAAATACATACAAATTAAATTTACCATTACCTTCAAGAGAAGAAGGTACAGGTGGTCCAAATCTATTAGAAGGGTCTATCTCAAAGCACACACCATTGTACATGGTGATACTTTTGCAGTCCTTTGGAATGGTTGGACCACACACCTGAAAGGAGACAAAGTCAAGTTATCATTCATGTCAGTGGTTCTTTCCATTAAACATCACAAAAAAATGTAAATTAAAAAAAAACTGTTGTCAGAATCTGCTGATTTTTTTTTTTACTTAATCTGTTTAAAGAAACCATACCAATCTTACCTCATTACCATAAAATGTTCCATGTTAAAGGTCCTCAAAGTATAGAAAGTACAGAAATTTGTCCTTTTAATCCTTTTTTTTAAACTTAATTATTTTTCCAGCATTGAAGAGCCCCCTTAATTTCCTCAATACATTATACATCCATGTATTTGTCCTGTGTCTTATGTGAGTAGTTATAATTTAGGGGGAAAATTCAAAAGTATAAAGAATAAACATTTTCATGATTTAAATATGGCAAAGTTATTGTACCCAAAACATCAACTGAGTCTGTGGGGGGCAGCTGGGAGGCACACAGATTTGTCATGGAATGACTATGAATTTTCTCATTATAAGAAGATCTCTGAGACAAAAAGGAGACAGGATTATGATCCGCAGTTTGTAAACTCACCACAGTGTTTTGTGCTGTGGGATCACTTTTCATTGTCAAACCAAGAGACATGTTGACTGCAAAACCTGGTGCTGCATTGAAAGCATTCAATATTTGTTAAAATGATCATAAAAGAAGAAAGGAATAAAACAAGTGAAACTAATGACTGAAAAAGCATCATAAGATAAAAATAAATAATTAATCAAACACTTCCCTATTTGCCATGATAACTATCAAAAGCTCCCTTAACTTTATATTGTAAACAAGAGATAAACACGATGGTGTTAACATTCCTTTGTCTGGCACATTTTCAACAAGAAGGGATGAAAAACAGAATTCAATATCAGTATTACTTCATTTTAAAACTTTGAAAATTCGATTTTTTTTTTTTATTGGTTTAGTGAATATAAAATTTTAAGGCTGTGCCAGGACCTGTAGAAAACATTATTGATCACAAAATACTTACTGCAAGAGTTATACAGTAGGACATCCCATGAAAATGTTTAGAAATTAGTGGTTACCTACCTTGCAATTGTATATTTTGGCAGTTTTGGGCAGAGGTACTGCACCTAAATATTTCTCCTCTTCCATTTTGTGAATACTGTTCCAGTGGAGCACTGATGAGCAAACTAGGAAAATAAATACAAACAATGATGTTAGTCTAGAGAGCAAACTTTGGTTGCATAAACTGCAAGTATTGTATGTTTACTTATTGCTATGTGGCATAACAGAGGTGGTAGTTCAAATAACAGCAGTAATCTTAAACAATCTTGTTGGTTAACATTCAATATTCAACATAACAGTGCAAGTTTTAGCTTACTCTGATTGTCTTTGCACCACCTGGTAGCCAAAACCAGCAGCAGAGTTACTCAGGGTCTTCCAAGCCACGGGATCAATATTGAAACAAAGTGCAGCATTTAACACTGAGAATCAAAGAAGGAAGAGCATCAATAACATTTTTAGAGCCACTGTAAAGGATGATAATGTCATTATAGCATCTCTAATTATAATTGTTTATATGCAGTATAAGAGTAAGAAGCAACTAATTCAGTCGATGAGTTGGTTTAATTCTTTTCTTAACTGCAGATTTCTTTCATTAACACTAGGAAGCGCCAAAGTCACATATCAACACAGAAACTTAAACATTTTCTGATATGATTACTGTACAGTGAAAATCTCATACCACTGCAACCATGCATAACAAAGTCTTTGTTCAGTATAAGTTCTGTTAAACAAAGTCTTCCTTTTTTTAGATGTTAAAAGCAGTCAGTATGACACTGTATAATGCTAACTTTTTTTAATTTCCCGTTTTTCTGCATGCAGCAGTATTCAACAACAACAGCAGCAGCTTCATGATTTTGTAGTTTCCAGAATCTAAAAATATTTAATATTTATACCTCATCAGCATGAGACTCAACTTCTGTTTCTTGTTATGGCCTTAACAAGAGTTAAATAAAAGACTCTCATAGATTCCCCTCAGCATTTATTCTCTCTTGCATATGCTATTTACATTAAATATAAAATATAACCACAGTAGGAAAGTTGGGTGCAGTGTCAGAATACCATACAGTAAGTAAGCCTCACATTTTCTGTAGACCTCAACAAAACAGACAGGTCTATATAATGACTTCATAACTTCATACAATGATTATTTTGGATTATTTCAGCTTGTTTTAATCAAGTTTAACCATTTATTAATAATCAAGAATTTATTTTTTTATAATGATGACTTATGAAATACTTTTTCACTCAGTACACTTCTACAACAGAGAAACATCTTAGTAATGAACCAATTTTTACAGTCAGAAGTTACACATACAGTCACTGAGGTTATCACACATTTCCGAGGGTTTGGTTCACAGGGGATAAAATATAAGGCAATGGGCATTACAAACATATTTTGAGATGATATAGGTTCACTAACTAACAATCAATGTTAGATCTTAACCCTTTCACGCATAGTGAATTTCACTACAGTGGACAGCTATTCCAAGGCTGTTTTCTTGTATTTGTGTCAGTGTTGATGGTTTACTTGCGCATAAACCACTCTACTGGACACTGATGTGTCACTCCATACACATCAGTTGCTCATCTAAGTGAACATGTAAAAACCTCTTTGAAAAGTACATGTTTAAAAAATGAAGTTCAAAAATCTTTTTTTTTCATGCCTAAAGATAAATTGACTGGACGATTGAAGTTGTCATGATTCATGCATGAAAAGGTTAATACTACTCATTGTACTTTTTTAAAATTTAAAGTGTGTCTGTATTGTATTTACCAGAAACGTGATTTTCATTCATTTCCACTGTTTGCAGACATTGATAATTAGAAAACGATAGAATAAATCTGAAGGCACCAGTTTGTCTTACCTGACAAGAATAATGTAGCACTTATTATCCAGTCCATTTTGTCACTGCCAAGGAACGAGGGTAATGATAGATGAACATGAACCTACTTCTGCTGATAGTGTGAGCTGCAATCAAAAATGCAGAACTCATAAAGCAACCTCTCAAAGCTAAGACAGTCAGTTAGAGGAACTCTTACGTAGGAGTTGCTACAGTATTAATAACACTGTGTCTTTGATGCTACACAACACTGTGGTGGTGTCATTTACATTTTATTTAAAAAAATCATCAACTTGGTTTTAATTAAACAATAGAAACAGATATAATAAACAACATTGGAAGTTTATTACTTTTGGAGCCACAAGATGAAATTACTGTAATCGTGAATAATAATTAAAATAATTAACAGCCAAAAAAACACAAGAGGAAACAAGGCACAAGAACTCGCAATTAAATAAACACAGAGACACAGAGGGAGACGGGGCAAAGACACAATGGGGAATCTAATAAACTTAATCTAACAACCTAGGAATCTTAGAATAAATCCTTTAAATAACAAATGAACTTTTAACAAATGAATCTTAAAATAAATTCTCGAACGTACTGGAAGCCAGTGTAAACGAGCCAAGACTGGAGAAATAGAGTCGCGTTTACATCTGCCTGTCAAGAGTTGGGCTGGAGCATGCTAAAAAAGCTGAAGACGAGAGTGCAGAGCCTGGCTGATACCAAAATAAAGACTGTTACAGTGGTCAACCTTGGATGAAATAAATGCATGAATATCTTTCTCGAATTCAGAAGATGACAAAATGTTCTTAATTTTTGCAAGGGCCCTGAGTGAAGCGAGTTAAGTGAGTGTAACCGAGCACAAATGTGTCAAATAAAATAAATTTATAATGTATTTGTTACATCAATTAAACATACATTTTCCCGTTTATTTCCAGACAGGACTTACAACACATCCTACTAATACCCCCAGCTGCACATGAGACCTACCAAACCAAAGGTGTGAACAAATAACACTACACTGCAAACCGTCACACCCCGTTTAGAGACACTGCAATCACTTTACCTGCACGCAGCAGTTCGGGTCTCAGCACAGCTGAGAATCAGTGCTATGCATGACCGGGGGCCTGTTCTTCGTACGTCGCTTACTACATCCAAGATCAAA
>NW_024583183.1:64628-90950 GCF_018398535.1 Haplochromis burtoni | reverse complement strand
CACTCGTATCATCAGTTTGCTGCATCTTGGGTCCTCCTTTTCCTCCACACCACACGGCTCCCTCCACCAGCCGTGACAACAAGAACAGGTGCAAAGCACAAAATTATCGAGGAAAATGTTACCCAATAAAATATCAGTTTCATTAAACCATTCAAAATCACAGATCTAAAACAAACAATATTGATCATTTTCCTTAGAGTCAATCTAGAGCTTGATCAATTCCCCCATTAAAACTCCTGGTCACACTAAAAAAAAAAAGTCCAACAACACGCATTATAAATGGGCAACCAAAATAATAATATATCCAAAGAAAATGGCAAAAGTCTCTTACCAAACAATGTACCCACTCGCACCATAGTGAGTTAACCTCCTCCGGAATTTCCCCCAGAAGACCGGACCTCACCCCACACATCCACTACCTTTTCAGAGCTCCTCCGCCAATCACCTGGCAGTAGGCAGGGAACTGCCAGGTGACACTTATTACACAAGTCCGATTCTATATTTGTTACACATTCATTACGTTTGTAGAATTCTTTTTAATTCTTGCTCTCACATACAGCACGCTAAACAGCCAGGCTCCAGACTATTTATCCCAGCGTTTTACCAAGCACACTGCTACTCATAGACTTGGCTATGAGTCACAGGCTTAGAATCTGTTGATTGTTCCATGTATGAAATTAAAGACGAAGGGGGGCAAAGCTTTTCAGTCTGTGGCACCACAACTTTGGAACATTCTCACACTACAATTACATTTAGCTGACTCTGTGGACTACTGTAAAACCCAGCTGGAAATCTTATTGTTTAACCAGGCTTTTTGTTGATACTTTCATTAATTTAATTTATTTGTCTTTGTTATGACATTTACAGTGGTTTGCAAAAGTATTCAGCTCCCTTGAACTTTTCCACATTTTGCATTACAGCCACGAACATGAATCAATTTTATTGGAATTCCACGTGAAAGACCAACACAAAGTTGTGTACAGGTGAGAAGTGGAACGAAAATCATACATGATTCCAAACATTTTTTACAAATAAATAACTGAAAAGTGGGGTGTGCGTAATTATTCAGCCCCCTGAGTCAATACTTTGTAGAACCACCTTTTGCTGACAGCTGCCAGTCTTTTAGGGTATGTCTCTACCAGCTTTGCACATCTAGAGACTGAAATCTTGCGCATTCTTCTTTGCAAAACAGCTGCAGCTCAGTCAGATTACATGGACAGCGTTTGTGAACAGCAGGTTTCAGATCTTGCCACAGATTCTCAATTGGATTTAGCTCTGGACTTTGACTGGGCCATTCTAACACATGGATATGTTTTGTGTTAAACCACGCCATTGTTGCCCTGGCTTTATGTTTAGGGTCGTTGTCCTGCTGGAAGGTGAACCTCCGCCCCAGTCTCAAGTCTTTTGCAGACTCCAAGAGGTTTTCTTCCAAGATTGCCCTGTATTTGGCTCCATCCATCTTCCCATCAACTCTGACCAGCTTCCCTGTCCCTGCTGAAGACAAGCACCCCCAGAGCATGATGCTGCCACCACCATACTTGACAGTGGGGATGGTGTGTTCAGAGTGATGTGCAGTGTTAGTTTTCCGCCACACATAACGTTTTGCATTTTGGTCAAAAAGTTCCTCTTGCCACTCTTCCATAAAGGCCAACTTTGTGCAGTGCACCACTAATAGTTGTCCTATGGAGAGATTCCCCCACCTGAGCTGTAGATCTCTGGAGCTCGCCCAGAGTCACCATGGGCCTATTGGCTGTATTTCTGATCAGCGCTCTCCTTGTTCGGCCTGTGAGTTTAGGTGGACAGCCTTGTCTTGGTAGGTTTACAGTTGTGCCATACTCCTTCCATTTCTGAATGATCGCTTGAACAGTGCTCCATGGGATGTTCAAGGCTTGGGAAATCTTTTTGTAGTAAGTTTATCCCTGACCTGTCTGGTGTGTTCTTTGGACTTCATGGTGTTGTTGCTCCCAATATTCTCTTAGACAACCTCTGAGGCTGTCCAGTCCTTTTTTAAAAGAATAAACACTAATAGCACTTACAGCAAGTATTCCGGAGAGGTTTTTTTTGCTCCCATATGAAGTTATTTTCAATCATAAATAATAATAATAAAAAAATAACTAACCAAATAACTTCAGTTCTTGTTGACTGTAGTGAAAATAAATTGATAGACGATTTTACTCAGATGATACTCAATTTTTGTCCCTTTCAGTTGTACATAAGAAATATGATTATAGAGAATCAATTTCCAGTTTATAGTATGCATATAAAAGAATTTGCATGGTTTTCATTTCATGCTTGTTTGATGAAATCAGCAGATGATCCTTTAAAGCAACCTCCTTACAAGAAGCCTAAAAATAAAAAGGGTAATTTTGCCTGACTTCCTTTGCACTCTCATCCAGTTCCTGTAAGTCAGAAAATCTGATAATTTGCTTATTCTTTATTATGCATGCAGCATGAGTTGGTCAAATAGGCCTATATTAGATATGTTGCTTAATCATCAACATTCTTTTTCTCAAGTCTAAACTAATTTTGTTAATTTTGGGTATGATATTCTCTCAAGTGGCAATGCATACCATAACTGTGTGTGTGTGTAAATTGGAAGATGACTCCTAGTCTTAACTTGATTTTATAAGATTTGAGCATTACAAAGCACATCATTGCACATCAGCAGTTTTGACTGAATAAAAATGTCAGTTTTTCAGGGGCCTAATAATAAATTATGATGGGGAATGCTATATTTAAAATCCCTTATGAAAGCAATTGGGAAATTTTTAACAAAACCATTAAAATTCATAGGGGGTGGGGGTAATGATTTTGTTTTCAACTGTATTTAATTTTCTCCTCCCCCCTTTTTTGTCCACCAAATGTGGATGAAAGTAACTGATATGCTAAAACTATATAGAATAAAGCAGTTCTTCCATTTCCCAGTCTTACAAAAATGCTTGCTCATAGGGGGTGATCTAATTGTTGTGGTTTTTTCTGTATTACTGTGGGGTCCTTACCTTACAGTATCATGTGCTTGAGGCAACTGTTGTTTTGAATTCATGATAAATAAATAAAACTGAAATGAAGACCGTGCATCCATTGGTTTATGGATGAACAGTCTGGAAATTAAAAAGCCTCTCATCAGTGGATGGAATACAGAACAAAGAGACACATACTTGGAATCATCAGTGTGCCAAGTTAATTTCCACTTCAGGGACTACCTTATACTTGTCCTTGCTGGATGAATCAATATTTCTTTTCAGTGTGCGTGTCAGTACTGACATACTGACTTTACCTGACTCTGAGACATCCATCTAAAGGCCCATGTTCAGTCACTTTTGATTTGATACACAGTCTGAGACATAATTGAGGTGTCATACTTACTTAAATACTTCCTACTTATATCCAAGGATTCACTGACAAGTACACAGTGAGAATGTTATACACTCACAAAACACAAATGTCTGTGACATACAAGAGAGCATTAGGACAGTCCTTTGTTCTCACAAAACTTGAAAAATTATAGAATAGCTGCTGCAATCGAATACTTACTCTATACCTCCAGAGTCACCAGAATTTAAGCATACTTATGAGGGGCTATGCTTGCCTTCTTCATGGTCTTGGAGCTAGAAACAGCATATATTTATCGACTATTTAAAGAAAGTACTAAAGACTGAGAGGGATAAGCTTGCAACTTTTCTACTATACACAACATTTTACAAAAAAAAAAAAAGTTGATTTTTTGTTTTAATATATAAAGATGCTTTTAAAATAGATGCTTTTAGATATTATTAGTAGTTCAGTTCACCGAATTCCAATCTTGTGGGACCATTGTACACAATATACAATACAATACATTCAAAGGACAAAAATCATATTTAATCAACATCAGAGGGAAAATGAAAGGCATGCAATGTGCAGTTTGACTTGGTGAGCCAAAGGTTATGCTCTGTTTCAATAGAACCAAGCTAATTTCTCTCTTTCTCTCCCTCTCTTTCTTTCATTCTTTCTCCCTGTCCTATCCCCCAGTCATGTCTGTCCCGTTTGTAGCAACTGAAAATAAAATAAATTCATAATTATAATAAAGGTCAATCAAATGGACCAATATGGCAAGGCCATGATGATCCACTTGGTAAAATAAATCCGCTTGGCATCTTTCTTGGCCTTAAGACAACAATTCTGATGGCTAAAGATCCAAACGGGACACAAAAAAAAAAAAAAAAAAAAAGAACCAAGCTAATTTACCTACTTATATACATGTTGCTAACAAATTCCAGGTATTGCAATATTCCATACACAGAGCTAAATCCTTTGTAAAATAAAAAAAAAGAAAGAAAGAAAGAAAAGAAAGAGCATTTCTGTGGAAAATACAGCTCAGTGACTTTTGGGTAATAACATACTCTTCTTGGTTATTGTTTGTGATTGGTTTGATGTAGTTATTAGACTGAAATGTAAAACTGACAGCTGTCAACATTCTTCATAAACCTCCATTCATATTATTCAAAAAATTGTTAATACTAAAGTTAAACTGAAGAAAAACCTAATATCAGCACTTGCAAGGGACTGTATGCTTATGCTTATGAATATTCTATTCACATATTGCAAATAATAAAAGGATTTTTAAAATGCAAATTAAAAGCAGAAAGCTTAAAAAATCTATATCTTGTGATTTATTCTTGAATTTAGCAAGTCACATTAAACAAGTTTGGTTTTTTAAGCCAGCTAGGTGCTTTTAAACACATCTATTTAGTTAAGGTACATGAAAATTATTTTCACCATGAAATAAAAAAAAGTACAATGTTTGCTGGAATTGCAGAGAAAGTGTAAGACAACTTTTGAAATATAATATAACTTTGCAAAGACAAAGTCACCAATATATTTGGAAGGTACAATGTGAAATTTATCTTGATTGTAAGGGAGAGAGTGATTTCAGATACAATTTGTTTAACCCTATAAAGCCTAACCTGTCACTGGCGTCGGGCAGGTGTTTTGCAATGGTTTTTTTTTTTGTTTTTGTTTTTTTTAACATCTGTAACTCCCATAACTCTTGAATCATTTGCTCAATTGAAAGAATTCTAACGCTTCCTGAAAGCAGTGTTTTTCTGTGAGTTAGGGTAATTACAGTATTCAAGGGGGTGGGCAAGTCCAGGCCTCCAGGGTCGGTGTCCTGCAGGTTTTAGATCCCACCCTGGGTCAACACACCTGAATCACATGATTAGTTCATTACCAAGCCTCTGGAGAACTTCAGGACATGTTGAGGAGGTAATTTAGCCATTTGAATCAGCCGCTTTGGATCAAGGACACATTTAAAACCCGCCCTCGAGGCCTGGAGTTGGATGCTCCTGCAGTATTCGGTAAGTAAAGACAAAGGATGGTTGAGAGCAGAGAAAGTGAGTGAGTGTGATGGAGCTCTAGAGACATATAGATGTACAGAAAACAAACATTTTATTGGGTATTTGGGTTCTTGTCACTGTTTTGCTTTCCCCCCCCGCTGTTTACTGTCTGTCTTTGCCAAAATTTGCATGTGGCATCTTGTCTGGGTTTACCTGTCACGGCTGGCGGAGGGAGCCGTGTGGTGTGGAGGAAAAGGAGGACCCAAAATGCAGCAAACTGATGATACGAGTGACGTTTTATTTACAGGGTGGTAGTGGCAAAAACAGGCAATGGAGCACGAGTAATTACAAACGGAAACCTAAACTGGGAGAAACTAAGTGACAATCCTGGGACCATACAAAGGGGTGCGGGGCAGAGAGACGCAGAGACAGGAACACCATAGAACGCAGATGAATGTAGATTAACGCAGTGATACATGGATGAACGCAGACGAGCCGACAACGAACACAGACCGACACCCACTAAATATACACACACAAGGTAATCAGGTAATCACACACAGGAGGGAAGAACAGCTGAACCTAATACACCTGGGGACCGGAGGAGACAAGCTGAACACATTAACAACAGACACAGACCTTCAGAATAGAACAGGAAATCTAGAACACGAGCCTTCAAAATAAAACAGGAAACAGACTGATGTACAACACAACACGGGGACATGAACAGAGCACCAAGGAGAGACACAGGTAGGGCTGACAATACACCAAACTTCAGGTTAACCCCTAAACTAATACAAATCAGAATAAACACAAAATGCTGGGTCAACGACCCAGGACCATGACATTACCGTAGTGACGCTAATATCAGTGAAAAGCACCAAGTTGCTGCTTTCACAAATGGTTCCCACAAACACAACTACAACTACAAATATGATCTTTATTATTCTGCTGGGGCTGCACGGGCATCAGTCCCTGGATCATCTTCTGGATTTTCATTTATCATCTGTTTGTATTTACTCTTGAAAAACCCAGCCTAGGAGTGCAAAAAAAAAAAAAATACAAAAATTTACCAATTGTTGTAACAAACATTACTGAAAATAAGTGACATGAGTGAATGTAATGACTTTTAAACTATTTCTTCACTGGACATGTTCTATAAAAAAAGTTTTAAAACTGTGGAATTCATTAAAAGGTTTACCTTATACAGGCCAGCAGTGAGTAAAGCGAGAAAAGCCAGCCCTCCCAGGGATCCTCCAACGATCACCTTTGTAGAATCTGGCTCAGGATACACTTCTACTTCTGCCTCAATCTGAAAGATGAGGAAGCAGAATGTGGATGACATTCAAGCTCTTTATGACCCAAAAAAGAGAAAGTAATGTGTAATCACCTTGCGAACAGGAGGATTGTTTTTAGACCCTGTTGAAAGGTAGCAGTGCTAGATTTTGTATGTCCTACTCTGCAGTCTTCCCATAAATGTGCTGCACTTGAACACTCTGCACATGGCTACAGAGCAGTCCTGTGGGTGATTTAAGAACTGAATGAAACAAGTTTCTCATCCACTTTAATGTTACTTTAAGAATCTATAACATGGTTCAGTTTAAACAGATAAGTAGCTAAAGTGCAGAAGCATACTTACCACCACTTTATCCTTTTGTATCTTTGGAACAAAATCTTTGACACTTGGTGCTTCATCATCTTCACTTTGACAGTCTGAAATCTGAAATACAGATTTCTGAAGTTTCATTGCTCCTAATTTAACCCATACATCCATCCTTAGACATTTTTGAAGTAAATCTTCAGAAATATATATTACCTGTAGGCTGCTCAAATCCACCCAAATGTCTTTTTCACCAAGCTTCACTGGAAGCCTGATCATGACAGTAAAATGAAGTGCCCTGATATCATTTGTAACCTAAACAGATAAAGAAAAGAGCAACCAAGCATTACAGTTACGTCTAAATCACACAATGAACTTTTAAAGATACAGATGGAAGTTCAATTTTACCTTGATTGATTGTTGGACTGGTTTCTGCAAATTATTTGTTCCAAATGTGAAATTGTTGTAGCTGAGGGAGCTAAACAGACATATTCAAAAAATTATATAAATATTATTATTTTTGAAATTAGTTTTATTGTTTATGTAGGGCTATGGCATAAACGAGCAATACCTGGACTAAAGGAAGAGTACCTCGTGGCATTTTCAGTGACAAAGATCTTCCTCTCAAGTTGATTGGTGGTGTCAATCCCATAGGTGACAATGAAGGAAGCCTTAATTGAGAGATATGAGAATTTGTCCTCTTTGTCTTTAAACTATAAAAAAAATTATAGACCAAAAATGATAAAAGATGTTCTGTACCAATGAGATAAAGAAGCAAACCTTAGTTTTGTTCTTGAAAATTGGCTTGTTAATAGTGCAGTCTGTCCTTCCTCGTGATAAACCATCTTCACTGTCCAAGGGGCTGCACTCCATTCTTCCCTTTATTATAAAATAAAATGACTGCTGGATGCACTGGGAGAGCGGCAGATCAATGATGAACTGATACAGACTTGATCCTGATACCTTACCTGTTGAATGGTGAACTTCCTGTATAAGAGTCCAGCTGGGTACGTGAGAATAACACGGCTGTTGTAGGAGTTTTCCCCGCTGTTCTCCACTGTGACTGTGATATTCAAAAGCTCATCAATGCCCACTTTAACCTCTGAGGATCTGTCAGCATATCAAGAAGGGCGAGAATAAAGTGCGTAACAAAGCAAGACTACTACCATTTAACTTACTACTAAATGATCTCACAGTAACATAGTGTAGTATAGCTTTGAGCTCATTACTAGAATGGTAACAATGGTTATGTTATGTGGGGTGACATTTTTATTATAGGAATTTACTAAGTTAATGTGCCAATTTGCTTATTAGCACAAAATCCAAAGAACAACTGAATGTTTCATCAGTTTTACTATTAGTGATGGTGTATTATTTAAATTTAAGTGAGAAGTAAATAAAACATACCACTAACAACATGTTATTAGAAAAGCTAGTTTTTTCTTTTTCTGTTCACGTCAAGGTTTATTTATCTTCAGGAACTGAAATTTGAAAGACAAGATAATATAGACTAATAAACTGTGCACACTGTAGTCAATTTTATTGTACTCTTTGACATAAAAGCTCTAATTTTGTAACTGTGCCTCACCTGGTGAAGCCAAAATCTACTTTCAGCTTGTCAACACATTTGTTGTCAGTGCCACAGTTGATCTCAAACTCCAACTGTGAAAGAAAGCATGATGTAAAAGGTTTTTATATTATTTTCAGACTAAATAGCACAATATAGATAAAGCCACTGACACTTTTTCTAACTATGGTTTTTCCTCTCCAAAAGGTATTGGTCAATCACACGGTAAGAATAAAATGGCCTGTATTTGTATAGCGCTTTTCTAGTCCCTAAGGACCCCAAAGCGCTTTACACAACCAGTCATCCACCCATTCACACACACATTCACACACTGGTGATGGCAAGCTACATTGTAGCCACAGCCACCCTGGGGCGCACTGACAGAGGTGAGGCTGCCGGACACTGGCGCCACCGGGCCCTCTGACCACCACCAGTAGGCAACGGGTGAAGTGTCTTACCCAAGGACATTAAAGTAAGTAAGATCAAACTAAAGCCATCTCTTTACTTCAGTTAATAAGGTTACTTATAGGATAAATGGTTGTTGTTTGAGCCTGCGGGGCAAGACTTGGCCTAAGATTTGTGTTTGAGGGCAAACCATCAAGCATGAATTTAACCTCATTGGACAGTGCATTGAGAGCATCTTCTGGACAGGCCTGCGAGAAGAAAGCAATGTTAGGTTTGTAGTAGGACTCTTAAAAACTAAATGGAAATTGAACTTTACTGGTTGTATTATTTTTTTCTGTTGCTGTTATTGGGTTTTACCTCAATAAGGAATTTTACAGTTGAACACTTTTTCTTTCTTAAGTCAACAATGACTGATCCAGACTGTTCTTGTTGTTTCCTGCTGACAACACGGCAAATCTCCGTTAATGAGCAACCGCGGATCGCCCTGTGCGTGGGGCTGGACGGCCAACACGTTAACGAGCAAACTGCGGTAACGCACTAGTTCCCACCAATGTAACTGAGCATTGGGTGACACATCCAACGCACCATTTTACTTTTGTCCATGACGCGCTTACCTTCAGGGTCATACGTCACATGAATACCAAAATGGTTCCAAACGCCATATCTGAATTAGGGTGGGGGAGGTTCAATTTGCCATGTTGCAAGCTTAACTTCTGTCTCGCTAGCTTGCCTTGCACTCAGTGAATCTGCGTTCGATTACTCCACCTAGGCTGCACTGTCGAGCGCAGATCCACTGAGCGCTCAACACAGACAGCATCGTCAGAAGAAAAGTTGATAAAATAAATTTAAAATTTTGTATTGTTCGATACATATGCGTACCGAACCGAAAGCACTGTATCGAACGGTTCAATATCGTATTGTTGCACCCCTAATATTTACTATACACATTCAGTAATATGCATACACTCTTATATTGTGCATATATTTATTCATATAATTCTCAGATTTAGCCATTCTTATATTTGTCATGGTCCTGGGTCGGTGACCCAGCGCTTTTAGTTTGTTATCATTTTCTAGATGATTGTTTAGGTTCTGTGTTATATTCGATCTGCCTCTGAGTCTGCATCTGTATCTGTCTGTCTATGGTGTCTCCCCATCTGTTTGTGAATCTGTCTGTTTAGTTCAATGTCTTGTCTGGTTCCATGTGTCTGAGTTTCCTGTTTTATTGTGAAGGTCCGTGTCGTATGTGAGTGTGATCAGTTTACGTTTCCCCTGTCCCGTCAGCCCAGATTCCTCCCAGCTGTGTTGCCCTCTTGTCTCTCATCCCCTGATTACTGGTGTGTGTATTTAAGCCCCGTGTGTTTTCCTGCCTGTTGCCGGTTCGTCTGTATTACTCAGTGTCAGTCTGTGTATCCACCGTGTCTTCTCCCTGCTGTTCATCGTCATCCTCCTCTGCTCGTTTTCATTCAGGTTTGTGCTCTGTAGTTTAGTTGTTTCCCAGTTTAGTTTAGTTCGAGCCCCTTTTGCTGTTTGTCCACATTCTTTTTGTGTTCAATAAATCACCTTCACTTCTCTACGACTGCCTGCGATTGGATCCTCATTTATTCCACGTGGCTCGCCTCGGCAGCCGTGACAATATTTTGCTTGTGTTATTGTACTTTGCACACCTCTGTTGCTTGTGAAGCTCGCACACAAGAATTTCACTCACATGTACTGTACCAGTGTACCTGCACATGTGATGTGACAATAAAAGTGATTTGATTTGATTTGATAACTAGTCCATCATGTTAGCAGTGCTAAATTATACAGTGTGTTATGAAATCTCCAGCATTTGGGGTATTAAATGCATTTCCATTTCTCAATGGAAATTATTTGTTAGAATAAGGGTACTGTTATGCATTTCACATTTCATTTTGAGATCTGAACCAAACCCACACAGGCTGTTATTCAAGGTGTTTAACCAACTACATTTATTGCTTCTGTAATGAGAAGAGCATTTTAAATCAAGTGGTAAATTAACCAGAAAAAAATATTTTTCTAATGGTCAGCAAGAATTGTAACAAATAAACTATGGGTAATATAATTTGATAAATACCCTTTTTCTCTGTATATGTATTTATTTTAAAAAAAAACTTGAAACCTCTTATCATGAATTATTCCATAATTTATGATCAACTTGATGTTATGTCATATAAAAACGTCTGGTGTTCATCATGACCAAAGCTTTCACTAAGGTTGCATTTTTTTTAAATTGTAGAATTGCCATAGACAAAAACAGTGCATGACTGGACAATGTTGGACTTACCTCAATAGGACAATTGTGCCCTTTGAACCCACCGCTAAGTCAGGAAGTTTATCACCGCTCTTTACTTTAAGTTTACATTTGTTCAGAAGCCTATTGAACAGCAGAAAACAGGCTTTCTTTCCGGAAGTAAGTAAAAGGAAAAAAAAAAGCGGCTGACAGCGCTGTAAACCAGCGGTCCCCAACCCCCGGGCCTCGGACCGGTACTGGTCCGTGAGTCGTTTGGTACCGGGCCGCGAGAGTTGAGGCTCAGGCGTTCTTATTTCCCCCAGCTGTGCTCTCCTTCTGTGTCTCATTCCCCTCGTTACTTCCCAGTGTATTTAAACCCTGTGTTTCTCTGAGTCAGTGTTGCGTTGTCCCTCATGCTGTGTGGATCTCCCTGTGTCTCTCTGTGAGGTCTTAGTTTGTTGTTTCCCAGTTTAGTTTGTATGTTTGTCCTACCAGCAAATAAAGCTGTGATTTTTGAGTTCATCAAGTAAATAGAAAGTCTTTCTTTTCATTACAAGCACTGCACTGTAAACCCCAACAGTCTACCTGACTTATAAAGTTTGTGGATATAACAATTGAAATTCCTCACAAAGTTGAAACAACCAAAAAAATTCTTTTCTGTTAACGATTCAAACAGTTATAATTGTACATGGCTTAGAAGTTAAGAGTAAATACTGCTTTCTTAATTATGATTTTTGTGTAAAAAAATTTTTTTCCGAGCTCCCCATGTGTACGTCAACTACGTCATGACATTTTCTCTCTAACCTAAACGACATTGACTGAAAATTTGTTCAATATGGCTGCCCTTCTCGAGCGACTGGAGAGCACATTTGGAGAAACTTGTAAGTAAAACGGAACCTTCGCTATGTTTATTTTTTCCGTAAAAAAGCAAGTATATTAATATGTTGCAGCCAATAACTTCTTTTCGAATGCGCTGTTGTGTTAAAAAGCACAGACCCAGGTGGTGAATAGTTGTTTGCTGTTGTTCGCGCTCTTTTTTACAGCCATCTTCTTCTGCTTTTCTACCACTACTGTATCAGGTTGGTTAGCCATCACCATTTTGTCCATCTGTATGTGAAAGTCCCACAGGATCTTTCTGGATGTCAGCCACTTCCTCTATCTGACAGTGGTACATACCGTGCAGGGGCCTGTCCTTCCATGATGGTTCCTCCTCTTGCTCCTCATTCTTGGGTTTCTGCTGCCTGGGGTATTCACTGAGCAAGTGGTTGGTTGGGGCCACTTTCATTATGCATTCATGGATGTTCTTTGACTCATCCTGGAATGTGGTTCTGACACTCACCAGTCCCCGGCCTCCTTTCTTGCACTTAACATACAGCCGCAGGATGCATGCAAGGTCAGGAGCTTCCTCATCTTGATCTAAATGACTTCTATCTCCTCCTTTGGCAAGCTTATTATTCCAGCAGGGTACCTGATCATGGGCAGGGTGTAGGTGTTGATAGCTTACCGTTGTTCTTACCGTTCAGCTCACCCCTCTGGACTTCCCTGACCCGCTGCAGGTACTTTCCTAGCATTATGTTTGGACACACTTCAAAACTATGAATGAACACATATGGAATTATGTAGAAAAAAATGTTTGAAATAACTCAAAACATATATTTTAGATTCTTTAAAACAGCCACCCTTTGCTTTGATTACTGCTTTGCATACTCTTGACATTCTCTCGATGAGCTTTGTGATGTAGTCACCTGAAATGGTTTTCCAACAGTACTGAAAGAGTTCCCAGAGATTCCAGTCACATCCAACTACCAGCCAATAACCACCCTCAGTACCACATGGAAGCTCCTATCTGGCTAAAATGAACAGGCACATTGCTCAATATATGAGCAGGGCACAGAAGGGAATTGGCAAGAATACCAGAGGCCCAAAACACTAGCTACTGTTAGACAGAGCAGTCAGCCAAGACTGCAACACTAGGGTGACCAACCTGTGTGCTGCCTGGATTGACTACAAGAAGGCCTATGACTCGATGCCCCACACCTGGATCCTGGAATGTCCAGAACTGTAAAAGATCAACATGACTCTAGGAGCCTTCATCATGAACTGAATGGGAATGTGGCGTACAACACTAGAAGCTAACTTCAACCCCATCGCACAAGTCACCATCAAGTGGGGGATCTACCAAGGATATGCACTGTTGGGCACAGAGTGATGAAACCTGCAGCTTCAGAATTTGTGAGGTGTCGGCTTCCAGCACCCGCAGCGTGTAAATGTATGTGCTGTCGGGTTAATGATCGGCTCTTTGTGTTTATATCTTTTTGCGGAATCTGTTTACCTGCTCTCATTTGTTTTTTTGCTGTTTGGCTGTTGTTGAAATAGTTTCGTGAGCTTTAACCTGAGATTCTGATGTTTCTGGCAAAATACATTTATATTTAAAAATCGATTCTGGATTTAACGAATGATATTGCATTATTCAAGCTAAAATCATGATTTGAATCTGGAAATCTATTTTTTAAACTCATACCTAATTCAAAGCTCATTCAGATTTGAGTAGTGTAGTCAGATGGTAACAATGGCATTCTAATTGTCACAGTTACTCATATTTTGTATTTTAAAATACGTAACGGCGGTACATCTATTCTGTTACTCCCCAACACTGGCTACCCTACTGGGGTAATAATCTTGCCAAAGGAGGAGAAGCCACTGATATCAAGACAAGGAAACGCCTGACCATGCATGGAGGGTTTCAGCATCCTAAGGCTGGACTTGGCGTGCCTAGCAAAAGAAGTTTGGGACACTGGTATACAGAAACATCTGTGTCAAGTATGGCCTGGAAGTCCCGAGGTCAAAATAGGAGACACCCCCCTAGGGTGGTCAAGAATGACTGAGCGAAGATCCTGTGGGACTTCCACATACAGACAGACAAAATGGTGATGGCTAACCAACAAGCAGAGGAAGACGGCTGTAGTGCTAGACATAGTGATACCAAATGACAGCAACATTAGGAAGAAGGAAATTGAGAACCTGGAGAAGTACCAAGGGCTCAGAGAAGAGCTTGAGAAGATGTGGAGGGTGAAGGTAACAGTGATCCAAGTGGTAATTAGAGTACAGTGACCCCCAAGCTAGGTGAATGGCTCCAGCCGATCCCAGGAAATATCTGTGCAGAAGAATGCAGTTCTCTGAACAGCAAAGGGACCAGCAGGACCCTCAAGCTCTCAGGTCTCTGGTAGCAGACCCGAGCTTGAAGGATAAAGACTGTCCACAGAGGCGAGAGGTGAACACACATTGTTCCTGTATATGTATGAGTAACTTGGTAAATGAAATAATCTAATTTATGGCCAGCTCATTCTATTTTTTTTTTTCTTAGATTGGACTTCAATCTGCCAAATTCCTCTTAACCAGCACAGTCAGTCTTGAGTACGACAAAAACCAGTACATCTACTTTTCAACAGGTTCTGACAACCCTCCTGTTCGTAAGGTGAGTACACATTCTTGTCTATTGTTTGAGTTATTAAGAGCTTCTTTGGCATTCACATTCCTTACCTTATCTCTCAGATTATAGTCGAGGTAGAAGTGTATCCTCAGACAAATTTCACCAAAGAGATTATAGGAGGATCCCTGGGAGGGTTGGCTTTTCTGGCTTTACTCACTGCTGGCCTGTATAAGGTGAAAGACTCTTCTTACACTTTTTCAACTCATCACAAGGTTTAAAACATTTTAGTGAAGATTTCCAGTTAAAAAATAATTTAGAGGTTAGAATATTCATTTATGTAGCTTGGTTATTTATTTAAATTTTTACTGCCACTGAAATTCATGATTGCTTGATTTTTTCCCTTGCATTCCTAGGCTGGATTTTTCAAGAGCAAATACAAACAGATGATAAATGAAAATCCAGCAGATGTTCCAGGTCCAGGGACTGATGCAACAGCAGAATAACAAAGATCACATTTTTTAGTTGTAGGTGTAAACTAAATTAATAGGATGAATATCTGTGAATATACCCTTCTGATATTTTTAGGAATGAATATTGTGCGTATAAATGTCAGTGCTACCACGTTTGATTCGCTAAACACAAACAGCTATGTTGTGAGATTATTCTGTTATCATATGTTATCTTATATCTGTAGTTAAAGTAGTTGAATTATGTTAACTGCTGTAGGTCATATAATATCCTTTAGTCTAGATTGTGTGCTGTGTATGTAGCTTAGTTTCCATTATATTTTTGGGTTAAAAGAATGTGACCATTTTTGGATTTGTTAGACAGGTGTGCATTACCCTGTACCCTTGATCTGCTGTGAATGTGTTACACTGTTTCTTGACATTTCATACTGCTGAATCATGAAGAGAATGTTGTGTGCAGAGGACCTTGTGCCGATAATAGAAGAGACAGACCACATTCCATACCCCCACCTTTACAGAGAGCAGAAAGACAGGGAGCCGAGGTCATAACTTAGGCGCCGTACCAGAGAAAGAATGCGAATGTTTAGGCTTTTATGACTAGGTGGGGGCCACTAGAGGTTATAAGAAGCTGATATGGACAGCTTGTATGGAAATAAAGAATTGTTGATTGAGCATTTATACACCGAGTATTGTCCTTCCTTCAGCCCAAAAATTAAAAGAATTTGGAGTTTTTAACAGTCTGAAATCACTCCCTCCCTCACTTACTAACTATTACCTATAACAGAGTTTCCTATCTGTTTCCTATCATCTTTCATAGTCTTTTTTCAGAACCAGGAAACTGTTCAAAATACAAATGAAAAAAGCAGCACTAATATGTAACAGTAAACATTCAGTAAACAGTAAACATTTCAACATTATGCACTCCATACTGTACAGTAATGCCACTGTTTTGCACATGTCTCAACTCTGTATATTTTTATATATTTTATTTATTGTTTACTCTATTTAATTTGTAAAATATGTACACACACACACACACACACACACACACACACACACACACACACACACACATAGAAAAATATTTAGTATACACATCCAGAAATGCATATACTATTATATATTGTACATATATTTATTAGTTTCAGATGTAGCCATTCTTGTATTTTGCTTGTTTACATTATTGTATTTTGCACAACTCTGTTGCTTTGTTGAAGCTCCCACAAGAATTCAAATTTCAATTTTTCAAATTCAAATTCAAATTCAAATTTTATTTGTCACACACACACAACCATACACAGTATGACATGGGGGTGAAATGCTTGTAGCTGTACAATGCCCGACCATTAAATGACAGAAGAAAAGTTTTACAATATTTACAATTTACGTTACAAAAATTTACAAATTAACTTAGGAATTTACAGTAAAGAATGTGCAAATAGCAGAAGAGATTATAAAGATAAGGATTATAAATTATAGGAATTATAGGATTATAGGAAATGTGTGGTGGTGCGTGTGGTGACGTGTGTGAGAGTCCAGTCTTATAGTGACGTGTTTGGGAGAGTCCAGTCCTACACCTGGTTCAGGCCCGAATAGCCTGGGGGAAGAAGCTCCTCCTCATTCTCTCTGTTTTGGCCTTAAGGGAGCGGAAGCGCTTCCCAGACCTCAACAGTGAGAAGAGTCCATTGTTGGGATGGGAGAGGTCCATCATAATCTTCCTAGCTTTGGACTTGCACCGCTTGGTGTAGATGGACAGCAGGTCAGGGAGCTCTGATTGAATGATGCGTTCTGCCGAGCGCACCACCCTTTGCAGATCTCGTCTGTCCTGCTTGGTGCTGTTCCCAAACCAGGTGCAGATGTTTGCCGTCAGGACGCTCTCGATGGTGCAGGAGTAGAAGTTCTTGAGCACCTTCAGTGGCAGATGGAAGTCTCTAAGTCTTCTGAGGAAGAAGAGACGCTGACGGGCTTTCTTAACCAGGGTGTTGATGTGCAGGACCATGACAGGTCCTGAGTGATGTGGACACCCAGGTATCGGAAACTGTCCACTCTCTCCACTGGCGTGCCACTGATGATGAGGGGTTTGTAATTCCTCGCCTGCTTTGTAGTGAAGTCCACGATCAGCTCCTTAGTCTTGCTGATGTTTAGGAGGAGGTTATTCTCCTGGCACCAGGTCTCCAGGTTCCTAATCTCCTCCAGGTAGGCCGTCTCGATGTTGTCGGAGATCAGGCCCACAACAGCAGTGTCGTCAGCAAACTTGACAATGGAGGTGGTGTCGGATGTGGCTACACAGTCATAAGTGTACAGTGAGTACAGCAGGGGGCTTAAAACACAGCCCTGAGGCACTCCAGTGCTGAGTGAGATGGAGGGGGAGACTTGTTTTCCCACCCTCACTGATTGGGGTCTGTCTGTGAGGAAGTTGAGGATCCACTGACACAGTGATGAGCTGAGTCCTAGATCCGTCAACTTGGTGAAAAGCTTAGAGGGAATTATTGTGTTGAATGCTGAACTGTAGTCCACGAACAGCATCCTAACATAATTCCCTCTGCCAGTGTCCAGGTGACTCAGGGATGTGTGGAGCAGGTGAGATATGGCATCGTCTGTGGAACGATTAGTCCGGTAAGCAAACTGAAGTGAGTCGATGGTGGGAGGAAGTGAAGAAGTGATGTGATCTCTCATCAGTTTCATCACAATTCACTCACATGTGCTGTACCAATGTACCTGCACATGTGATGTGACAATAAAAGTGATTTGATTTGATTTGATAAACACTTTAGAAGAGACTAAGAGATTCTGATTTACCAACCTAAGTTTGTATCTGAGCCAGTGGCCCTCTCATGTCCAGAAACAGGAAGGAGCTCGTTCGTCTCTTCTCACCTCACCTGTACCTTCTTCATATGCAGATTTAAAAAGCTTCTTAGATCAGTTGTTAAAGCATTTTAACTAGTTAGTCACCACCAGATATCCCTGCTTTGAAACACAGCTACTGGAGTCCCTGGTGGTGTTGAATCCATTTTGTTGGACCAATCAGCACAGGTTCTTAGGTTTGCTCAGCTGTGATTGTTTCTTCAGATTTGAGTAGTGAAGTGTTTTAGTGAATTTACCCTTGATAACTAGTGAGAAACAAAGACCTGAATACATTTGTCCTTTAATAAACATGATAATGCCATGATCACATGAACATATTTTCTGAAATGTTGTTTAAAGTGAAATTTTATTTATTATAATCCTGAGCTATACAGTGGGACAGGATCTCAGTCTGCGTTGTAAGTGTCCTCAAGTATCTAAGTTCAAATGCACCACTAAGTGTTGTCTGGTTGTGGTAGCTCTCTTATTTTGTAAAAAAATAAATAAAAATACTATCAGCTACTCCATTGTCACAAGGTTTAACAAAGTTTTATGTCAGATGCCCCTCTCCTAAGGTTTCTGGAATTGAACCTGTAACGTTTTGTTTGTCAGATTAATGCATAAATCATTACCCTATTGAGCTACATTTTCCACAGCAAAATGAGGTTTAGTTAATCCTGTGTTCCTGCAAACTTTTAAGTCTAATGGTGTTTTTCCCCTGCTTCCCAATGTTCCCTGTGTGGTTCAAGTGTGGCTCACTTCTCAGTCAACTTTTCTGTTTCTGTTGAGCTGGTCAATTCCACCTGAAATCCTTCACTCCTGAATTCTCTGCATGAACTCACTTGCCTGTTCACCCTCCAATGACTCTGGCCACCAACACAAAAGAGAGCAGTGACCTCTCATTGAGCATACTCTGAGGACAAATTAAGTAAACCGCCCCACTCACGTTATAAATTATTTTCTGGAACATTTCTGTGGAACCACTGTTTGTAGACTCCGCTAACCAATGAGACGCTGTACTTCCTCTGTCAGTTAAATCATAGAACAGATATAAAATTATTACATACTTCTGTTCATTTAGCTCCTTAAAATTTGACATACAGCACACATGACATGGCCAATGTGTTTATGCAACAATAGCACACAAACACACACAGAAATACATGCATGCACATACATATGCATGCATGCATGTGTGTAAGGAATTTAGTGCAGTGTGGGGGATGTATCACTGATTGGAATTAATATGTAATAATAGGTACAAAAATTTGCCTGACTGTGACCAGTGTGCAGAGAACAGTAGAATCTTTTTAACATAAATAAATACAGAACTGCAACTGTAATGCTCTTATTGAATTTAGTACAATAATGTGTAATATTTGATCTTACTTCTGCAGTCCAATTTTGAGTTTGGGGGAATTTTGAGGTATTTTTTAAGAATGTCAAAAAAGTAACAGTATAGCTTGTGTCACTCAAGTATGTGAGTTTGATTGATGACCCTAGTCTTGACCTTCTGACCTTATCGGAAGTACTCCGTAAGTGACTAATCGATTCCAGATGTGTGAGTAATATGATCCATATGTGTGACTAATCGCATCCGACGGGGAAAAAAAATTATATGTTTTGTCCAGAGAGGGAGGGGGGCGTTCCTGGGGGGAAGTTCAGAGATAATTCCAGGGGCATGGAAAGTTCAGGGGGATAACACAGCAGATTTCTGTCGAGTCAACGGAGATCATGTTCTATAGGGAGACAGAATGATCGCGGCAGTGTTGGGTAAGTTCCTTTTAAAAAGTAATTCATTACTAATTACTTAATCAATTTTGTATTTAAAATACTTATCTAATTACTGTGTCTGAAAGTTAAGTTAACTAAATACTTTTTAATATTGTTAAGGTTCAAAATATTGGGGATGGACACCAGAGGAAAAACCCACAATAACAACACTGGTCCGGTCGGGTTGAGTCAAACGATGATTTAATGATCACACACGTGGGAGATGGACACTGTATGCAGACAGTCTCAGATCTCATCTCAAAAAACACATCATCATAGTTTTATGAAATCAGGGTATTAGAACGCCCCTTCATGCGTAGTGACAGGTGTAATACAATCAATGTTGACAATTTTATTTAACACAAAGAATAACATTGTCTCCTTCCCGAGGGCAGACGCTGACTGCCCCCCGTCTCCTGGAACCGTCTGTACCCTGCTAAGACACAACATGGCAGCTACAAGGACTCTTTCATTTGTTAAGACCATCAGTGTGTATTGCTCTAAATCAAGTATATAATATTAAATGAATATTGCTGGATCAGCTACTTCTACTTAAAACATATTAGAACATGACTAAGCACAAAATCACCAAGAATAACATCTTATAAGTGCTGTGTAAGCGCGTGCTGGCCTTCCAAGCTCAAAGCCTTTGCCCTCCATAGATCAGCCAGACATCACGCTGGCTGTAGCTTTTAACCTTTAATTAACTTGAGCACAACTCTAGAATAAGCAACAAACTGCAATGTGTATGGAATGATCATGGTTACATCTGCAATGGAAAATCATGTTATTATTCTGGTACCTGTAAGGAAAAGATCAAACTAAAGTTATAACAATCACTGTAATGCAAAGGATAATGTAAAGTCAAAAACCTCAATTTATGTTTAATGCAAAGCTAATTATATACTTCTAATGAACTAATAATGCCATATTAAAATATTAAATGATAATGAGAAAAACATCCCCTCCTTATTTTACAATTCCCTCTAAACCTTGAGTGACAAACAATAGAAATTAAACTCTTTAAATAATAAATAGCATTATTTTTTAAAGACGGAGACTCTACAGTACGCAGCGGTAGCATCTCTTCCACAATGTAGCCTGCAATCATTTTTTAAGCTCACCTTCAGACCTTTCTGTGCTGCTGAAGTAAAATCAAGTTTTGCCTGCTTAGCAGGAGTTGCCGCGGTGTTATCCATGGATGATGAACAAGGATCACTCAGAAGTGTTCGTCTATGCTCTCGTGTCAGGCGCTTCAGTAGATTACTCGTGCTATTAACACGGCCGATAGTTTTTTCTCCCCAGGACATAGCTTACATATTACTGTAATGTTCTTGTCTGCTTGTTTCAGAAAAGTGAAGTGACGGGAATATGTCCATTTCATAAAACAGCCACTCGCTTCAGCCGAGTCCAGACATCTCCTGCTTTTAGAATACGACTATGCAGCAAACTGGCGCGAAATGACGTGACAGCTGCACTACAGCGATGTTAAAGCGGCAGAGTTTACTTCTACGTTTAGAAGATAAATTATTGAAATTAAATAATGATATTCAGCGAGTTTAATTATTTTACAATGTAACGCAAGTACATTGTAAGTAACTGTAATTAAAATACCTAAAAATGAACAGTAATCAGTTACTCTACTTTTTCAGTGGAAAAGTAATTTAATTACAGTAACGCGTTACACCCAACACTGGATCGCGGCAGTTAGTTTTTCACAGACAACAGTTGAACTCATAGTTTGACTTCTGTTTAGCACACCAAGTAAATGTTTTAGTATTAGTATCAATATTATGACAAAGATGTTGATAACCATTTTCACCTACAAATGTAACCATTTTCTTGGTAAAGACTGAGGGCTATTTCTTTTTACAATAGCGGATTTATTTTACTTTCTTATATTAACCTTATTACAGATGCAATAAAATAAAGATAAAAATAAGATTATCTGACTAATAATGGATTGCATTTATATTGCACCTGGTGGAGGCAAGCTACACCACACTGTAAACCCAGAACAATTGACTGAACTTAAAACTTTTGTGGAAACTGATTACCTCAAAAGATTTAAGTACAAAACTCATATCTTCTAAGTATGGGGTACTCAAAATTTGTATTTATTGTTAACCTAAAAATTTAAATTATATTTTATATTTTATTAATTGAGCTTTACTCAAAGACTGTATACTTTAATTTCAATATTTTTGTGTTTCTTGTAGTTTATTATTTTGATGCAACACAATGCAATTATATTACAACCTAAACTCAAATTATCTGATTATTAATTAAAAGATATTTATGTTTCAATGTTTGAGTGTAGACTACTAAAAAAAAAAAGTACGGAAATTCAGTTACTTTACATTTTGTTTATTTAACATTTTTTCATGAAAATTTAAAAACATCACAAATGTTTTTATAAAACAACTAACATGGACATCGGCACCATAAAGTGAGCATTATAAATTCTGTGTAGAACATTTATCTTTTTATAAAATCACAAAGGACGACATCAGTCCTAATTGCATCTTTCTCAAAATACACAAAAATGCAAAACAAAAAGTCAAATACTAATCACTTTTTTTTAAAAGAAATGAAAAACAATTTTTTAAAATGGGTACAAAGACGATCAGCTTCCAAATAACCAGATAAGGCAGTCAAGTATAGGAAAATTAGGTAAACTGATGGAGTTAAATCCACCCAAAGCCTGTAGTAAACTTAAAGTGCTTAAATAAAAGTCTAAATGCAGAGCATAGATCAAGCCAAACAATAAAGCAAATGCATCTGCAAATCTGGGAATATCACGCATCACCTAGTCGCCTTTCACCACAACAGCCATGCTTGAGGAAGTAAAATGGACTGGACTGGGAAGCGCTGTCGGTAACCACAGTGAGAAGGGCAACTGGAGTGTCAATGAGGGTCGACTCATCCAATGCGTCCGCCTGGAATAGACACAGTATCAATGGTAAATGGCCTGTATTTGTATAGCGCTTTACACATTCAGATCCCCATCACACACATTCACACACTGGTGATGGCAAGCTACATTGTAGCCACAGCCACCCTGGGGCGCACTGACAGAGGCGAGGCTGCCGGACACTGGCGCCACCGGGCCCTCTGACCACCACCAGTAGGCAACGGGTGAAGTGTCTTGCCCAAGGACACAACGACCGAGACTGTCGAAGCCGGGGCTCGAACCGGCAACCTTCTCGATTACAAGACAACTGCCCAACTCTTGAGCCACGATCGCCCCAATTAAATAAGTAAGGTTGGTTTGAGAGAATGTGACAAGCATGACCTGTAATCTAGCAAAACATTCAGCAGTGTAGTGGGTTACTTTGTAACGAGTTAGGGTACTCTACTTTTTTGAAAAATGTACATTAACGTGTTAGCTTCTTGCATTACATAATTTGTATTTTTGTTATTTTTCTAAAAAAAAGTAATTTTTTATTTCATGACTTTATCTCAAAAAGAAACTAAATCTTGACTTCAGCCTGGTTTTTGGGCCACCTGCAGCATAGCCATAGTGCTGTGATACGCCTGTGCCCTGCTCCTGACCTGTGTGTGTTTGTGTGTGAGGGTTTTCTAAAGAGAGGGTATTTTGCTTGTACAATTTGGTAGCTGCTACGGTAATAAATTGTATTTTAAAAAAAAATCCATGGCATTTTATCTCACTGGCAGAATTTAAGTGATGCAAAAATACACTTACATTAAAGAATCTGGGTCCTCCTCCCGCAGGTATACAGGAAGGGCACGAAGCACTGCAGTGTCGTTTCACGTTGATATCAGGCGCCTCCTAAAAAGGGAAAAGAAAAGTTCATTTACGACAAAGTTTTCAGGTGTCATTCTTTGGGGAGAATACATGTTTATGAAACTGCATGACATAAGACTCTACTAAATTTTGGAGACTTTTCTTTTAAGATCACAACCATTTCTGTCTCTTGTGACAGAAGAGTCTGTTTCTTAATCATTTGACAAAAACTCCTACACAGTATTTTAAAATAGTGTTCTCCAGATCAGAGCTGTAATCTATATAGAACATGGGGTTCAAAGCAAGGAAAAATTGTGTGTTTATCAGTGAAACTTTTAATTTGTGTTAATTTTATCATTATCAATATATGAAATCTTCACCTTAAGGGACTTAATGAATGGTTTCTTCTAAAAATTAGAAATGATTGAGTCATTTCACATCATATGAAAATATTAATTTTTAATACAAATTTGGCCCTACAAAAATGGAAACTCAGTAACAAAGATAATGGAGATTCTCTAAACACGAGCGAATATCACAGTAAAATTGTTGATTGTGATTTACACATTGGATGTATCCTCAGTGATTTGGTACAATTATACAACATTTTATAAGAACTGAACAACTGATGAAACAACTTACTTATGTGACCACATATGAAGTGTTATAACTTACCACAAAAGGTGAACTGTGCCACTGACCCTTGGTAGATCTGCACATGATAAAAAAAAAATGCATTATAAATACTAACACAGCTATTAATAATTAGGGGTACATTTAAGATGTTAATGTCACAAAATATAACTGGTAGAAAGAAGTACAGGGAGTGCAGAATTATTAGGCAAATGAGTATTTTGTCCACATCATCCTCTTCATGCATGTTGTCTTACTCCAAGCTGTATAGGCTCGAAAGCCTACTACCAATTAAGCATATTAGGTGATGTGCATCTCTGTAATGAGAAGGGGTGTGGTCTAATGACATCAACACCCTATATCAGGTGTGCATAATTATTAGGCAACGTCCTTTCCTTTGGCAAAATGGGTCAAAAGAAGGACTTGACAGGCTCAGAAAAGTCAAAAATAGTGAGATATCTTGCAGAGGGATGCAGCAGTCTCAAAATTGCAAAGCTTCTGAAGCGTGATCATCGAACAATCAAGCGTTTCATTCAAAATAGTCAACAGGGTCGCAAGAAGCGTGTGGAAAAACCAAGGCGCAAAATAACTGCCCATGAACTGAGAAAAGTCAAGCGTGCAGCTGCCAAGATGCCACTTGCCACCAGTTTGGCCATATTTCAGAGCTGCAACATCACTGGAGTGCCCAAAAGCACAAGGTGTGCAATACTCAGAGACATGGCCAAGGTAAGAAAGGCTGAAAGACGACCACCACTGAACAAGACACACAAGCTGAAACGTCAAGACTGGGCCAAGAAATATCTCAAGACTGGTTTTTCTAAGGTTTTATGGACTGATGAAATGAGAGTGAGTCTTGATGGGCCAGATGGATGGGCCCGTGGCTGGATTGGTAAAGGGCAGAGAGCTCCAGTCCGACTCAGACGCCAGCAAGGTGGAGGTGGAGTACTGGTTTGGGCTGGTATCATCAAAGATGAGCTTGTGGGGCCTTTTCGGGTTGAGGATGGAGTCAAGCTCAACTCCCAGTCCTACTGCCAGTTTCTGGAAGACACCTTCTTCAAGCAGTGGTACAGGAAGAAGTCTGCATCCTTCAAGAAAAACATGATTTTCATGCAGGACAATGCTCCATCACACGCGTCCAAGTACTCCACAGCGTGGCTGGCAAGAAAGGGTATAAAAGAAGAAAAACTAATGACATGGCCCCTTGTTCACCTGATCTGAACCCCATTGAGAACCTGTGGTCCATCATCAAATGTGAGATTTACAAGGAGGGAAAACAGTACACCTCTCTGAACAGTGTCTGGGAGGCTGTGGTTGCTGCTGCACGCAATGTTGATGGTGAACAGATCAAAACACTGACAGAATCCATGGATGGCAGGCTTTTGAGTGTCCTTGCAAAGAAAGGTGGCTATATTGGTCGCTGATTTGTTTTTGTTTTGTTTTTGAATGTCAGAAATGTATATTTGTGAATGTGGAGATGTTATATTGGTTTCACTGGTAAAAATAAATAATTGAAATGGGTATATATTTGTTTTTTGTTAAGTTGCCTAATAATTATGCACAGTAATAGTCACCTGCACACACAGATATCCCCCTAAAATAGCTAAAACTAAAAACTACTTCCAAAAACATTCAGCTTTGATATTAATGAGTTTTTTGGGTTCATTGAGAACATGGTTGTTGTTCAATAATAAAATTATTCCTCAAAAATACAACTTGCCTAATAATTCTGCACTCCCTGTACAAGGTATGGTAATGGGGGGAGCCATGAAAATATATCTTTTCAACATGATTCAGTGTGACAAAGCAGGGGCATGATTTAAAAAAAAAACAAAACAACAAAAAAAAAACCCACAGGTCTTTTAACCTAAAAATGTTTTAATGGCCATGAAGAAAGGACTCTTCAATAGATCTTTCAACTCACCTGTGTTTACTGTCTCCAGCTGAAATTACTTGCAGTCGGAATTTCTTTTTTCTTCTGTCTTTTTGTCTTCGGTCTTCAGCCTTGGAAGAAAAAATAAAAATATTGAAAACCTTATTAGCACACTAAATATACAACACCTTGCTATATTTCAATTGTTTTAGATAGAAGTTGCCACTGCTAGCTAAGTCACTTTTGAATGATGCTAATGAGAAGAAAAAAAAACCTGCCGAACAATGAGGCTGCTGTTGTAAAAACGCCAACTTTCTTGCGTTGGCAAGGGGTCGTTAAAATATCACTAAGACCCTTTCTTTATGTGTGATTCTTAGTAAAACTGTGTTATAATTGGTTAAAACTGTAAAACAGTTTGA
>NW_024583183.1:34997-64603 GCF_018398535.1 Haplochromis burtoni | reverse complement strand
TTCGAGCCTATACAGCTTGGAGTAAGACAACATGCATGAAGAGGATGATGTGGACAAAATACTCATTTGCCTAATAATTCTGCACTCCCTGTACTTCTTTCTACCAGTTTATTTTGTGACATTAACATCTTAAATGTACCCCACCAGTTTAATTATTAATAGCTGTGTTAGTATTTATAATGCTTTTTTTTTTTTTTATCGTGTGCAGATCTACCAAGGGTCAGTGGCACAGTTCACCTTTTGTGGTAAGTTATAACACTTCATATGTGGTCACATAAGTAAGTTGTTTCATCAGTTGTTCAGTTCTTATAAAATAATGTTGTATAATTGTACCAAATCACTGAGGATACATCCAATGTGTAAATTCCAATCAACAATTTTACTGTGATATTCGCTCGTGTTTAGAGAATCTCCATTATCTTGGTTACTGAGTTTCCATTTTTGTAGGGCCAAATTTGTATTAAAAATTAATATTTTCATATGATGTGAAATGACTCAAACATTTTTATTTTTTAGAAGAAACCATTCATTAAGTCCCTTAACTGTGGGACTTAATGTTAAGGTGCAGATTTCATATATTGATAATGATAAAATTAACACAAATTAAAAGTTTCACCGATAAACACTCAATTTTTCCTTGCTTTGAACCCCATTTTCTATATAGATTACAGCTCTATCTGGAGAACACCATTTTAAAATACTGTGTAGGATTTTTGTCAAATGATTAAGAAACAGGCTCTTTGTCAAAAAAGACAGAAAGGTTGTGTCTTAAAAGAAATGACTCCAAAATTTAGTAGAGTCTTATGTCATGCAGTTTCATAAACATGTATTCTCCCCAAAGAATGACACCTGAAAACTTTGTTAAATGAACTTTTCTTTTCCCTTTTTAGGAGGCGCCTGATATCAACGTGAAACGAACTGCAGTGCTTCGTGCCCTTCCTGTATACCTGCGGGAGGAGGACCCAGTATTCTTTAATGTAAGTGTATTTTTGCATCACTTAAATTCTGCCAGTGAGATAAAATGCCATGGATTTTTTTTTAAAATACAATTTATTACCGTAGCAGCTACCAAATTGTACAAGCAAAATACCCTCTCTTTAGAAAACCCTCACACACAAACACACACAGGTCAGGAGCAGGGCACAGGCGTATCACAGCATTATGGCTACGCTGCAGGTGGCCCCAAAACCAGGCTGAAGTCAAGATTTAGTTTCTTTTTGAGATAAAGTCATGAAATAAAAAATTACTTTTTTTAGAAAAATAACAAACATACAAATTATGTAATGCAAGAAGCTAACACGTTAATGTACATTTTTCAAAAAAGTAGAGTACCCTAACTCGTTACAAAGTAACCCACTACACTGCTGAATGTTTTGCTAGATTACAGGTCATGCTTGTCACATTCTCTCAAACCAACCTTACTTATTTAATTGGGGCGATCGTGGCTCAAGAGTTGGGAGTTCGCTTGTAATCGGAAGGTTGCCGGTTCGAGCCCCGGCTGGACAGTCTCGGTCGTTGTGTCCTTGGGCAAGACACTTCACCCGTTGCCTACTGGTGGTGGTCAGAGGGCCCGGTGGCGCCAGTGTCCGGCAGCCTCGCCTCTGTCAGTGCGCCCCAGGGTGGCTGTGGCTACAATGTAGCTGCCATCACCAGTGTGTGAATGTGTGGATGACTGAATGTGTAAAGCGCTATACAAATACAGGCCATTTACCATTGATACTGTGTCTATTCCAGGCGGACGCATTGGATGAGTCGACCCTCATTGACACTCCAGTTGCCCTTCTCACTGTGGTTACCGACAGCGCTTCCCAGTCCAGTCCATTTTACTTCCTCAAGCATGGCTGTTGTGGTGAAAGGCGACTAGGTGATGCGTGATATTCCCAGATTTGCAGATGCATTTGCTTTATTGTTTGGCTTGATCTATGCTCTGCATTTAGACTTTTATTTAAAGCACTTTAAGTTTACTACAGGCTTTGGGTGGATTTAACTCCATCAGTTTATCTAATTTTCCTATACTTGACTGCCTGTTCTGGTTATTTGGAAGCTGATCGTCTTTCTTTGTACCCATTTTAAAAAATTGTTTTTCATTTCTCTTTCAAAAAAAAAGTGATTAGTATTTGACTTTTTGTTTTGCATTTTTGTGTATTTTGAGAAAGATGCAATTAGGACTGATGTCGTCCTTTGTGATTTTATAAAAAGATAAATGTTCTACACTGAATTTATGAAGCTCACTTTATGGTGCCGATGTCGATGTTAGGGGTTTTATAAAAACATTTGTGATGTTTTTAAATTTCCATGAACAAATGTTAAATAAACAAAATGTAAAGTAACTGAATTTCTGTACTTTTTTAGTAGTCTACACTAACACATTGAAACATAAATATCTTTTAATTAATAATTATATAATTTGAGTTTAGGTTGTAATATAATTGCATTGTGTTGCATCAAAATAATAAACTACAAGAAACACAAAAATATTGAAATTAAAGTATACAGTCTTTGAGTAAAGCTCAATTAATAAAATATAAAATATAATTTTAAATTTTTAGGTCAACAATAAAAACAAATTTTGAGTACCCCCATACTTAGAAGAGATGAGTTTGTGTACTTAAATCTTTTGAGGTAATCAGTTTCCACAAAAGTTTTAAGTTCAGTCAATTTATTTGGGTTTACAGTGTGGTGTAGCTTGCCTCCACCAGGTGCAATATAAATGCAATCCATTATTAGTCAGATAATCTTATTTTTATCTTTATTTTATTGCATCTGTAATAAGGTTAATATAAGAAAGTAAAATAAATCCGCTATTGTAAAAAGAAATAGCCCTCAGTCTTTACCAAGAAAATGGTTACATTTGTAGGTGAAAATGGTTATCAACATCTTTGTCATAATATTGATACTAATACTAAAACATTTACTTGGTGTGCTAAACAGAAGTCAAACTATGAGTTCAACTGTTGTCTGTGAAAAACTAACTGCCGCGATCCAGTGTTGGGTGTAACGCGTTACTGTAATTAAATTACTTTTCCACTGAAAAGTAGAGTAACTGATTACTGTTCATTTTTAGGTATTTTAATAACAGTTATTTACAATGTACTTGCGTTACATTGTAATATAATTAAACTTGCTGAATATCATTATTTAATTTCAATAATTTATCTTCTAAAGGTAAAGGTAAACTCTGCTGCTTTAACATGATTGTGGTGCAGCTGCACGTCATTTCGCGCAAGTTTGCTGCATAGTCGTATTCTAAAACAGAAGATGTCAGACTCGGCTGAAACAAGTGGCTGTTTTATGAAATTGACATATTCCCGTCTCTCCACTTTTCTGAAACAAGCAGACAAGAACATTACAGCAATATTTAAGCTTTTTCCTGGGGAGAAAAAACTATCGGCCGTTGTTAATAGCACGAGTAATCTACTGAAGCGCCTGACACGAGAGCATAGACGAACACTTCTGAGTGATCCTTGTTCATCATCCATGGATAACACCGCAGCAACTCCTGCTAAGCAGGCAAAACTTGATTTTACTTCAGCAGCAGAGAAAGAATCTGAAGGTGAGCTTAAAAATTGATTGCAGGCTACATTGTGGAAGACATGCTACCGCTGCGTACTGTAGAGTCTCTGTCTTTAAAAATATATATATATATATATATATTTAAAGAGTTTAATTTTTGTTGTTTGTTCACTCAAGGTTTATAAGGATATTGTAGAATAAGGAGGGGAGGTTTTTCTCATTATCATTTAATATTTTAATATGGCATTATTAGTTCATTAGAAGTATATAATTAGCTTTGCATTAAACATAAATTGAGGTTTTTGACTTTACATTATCCTTTGCATTACAGTGATTGTTATAACTTTAGTTTGATCTTTTCCTTACAGGTACCAGAATGATAACATGATTTTCCATTGCAGACGTAACCATGATCATTCCATACACATTGCAGTTTGTTGCTTATTTTAGAGTTGTGCTCAAGTTAATTAGAGGTTAAAAGCTACAGCCAGCGTGATGTCTGGCTGATCTATGGAGGGCAAAGGCTTTGAGCTTGGAAGGCCACACGCGCTTACACAGCACTTATAAGATGTTATTCTTGGTGATTTTGTGCTTAGTCATGTTCTAATATGTTTTAAGTAGAAGTAGCTGATCCAGCAATATTCATTTAATATTATATACTTGATTTAGAGCAATACACACTGATGGTCTTAACAAATGAAAGAGTCCTTGTAGCTGCCATGTTGTGTCTTAGCAGGGTACAGACGGTTCCAGGAGACGGGGGCAGTCAGCGTCTGCCCTCGGGAAGGAGACAATGTTATTCTTTGTGTTAAATAAAATTGTCAACATTGATTGTATTACACCTGTCACTACGCATGAAGGGGCGTTCTAATACCCTGATTTCATAAAACTATGGTGATGTGTTTTTTGAGATGAGATCTGAGACTGTCTGCATACAGTCTCCATCTCCCACGTGTGTGATCATTAAATCATCGTTTGACTCAACCCGACCGGACCAGTGTTGTTATTGTGGGTTTTTCCTCTGGTGTCCATCCCCAATATTTTGAACCTTAACAATATTAAAAAGTATTTAGTTAACTTAACTTTCAGACACAGTAATTAGATAAGTATTTTAAATACAAAATTGATTAAGTAATTAGTAATGAATTACTTTTTAAAAGGAACTTACCCAACACTGCCGCGATCATTCTGTCTCCCTATAGAACATGATCTCCGTTGACTCGACAGAAATCTGCTGTGTTATCCCCCTGAACTTTCCATGCCCCTGGAATTATCTCTGAACTTCCCCCCAGGAACGCCCCCCTCCCTCTCTGGACAAAACATATAATTTTTTTTCCCCGTCGGATGCGATTAGTCACACATATGGATCATATTACTCACACATCTGGAATCGATTAGTCACTTACGGAGTACTTCCGATAAGGTCAGAAGGTCAAGACTAGGGTCATCAATCAAACTCACATACTTGAGTGACACAAGCTATACTGTTACTTTTTTGACATTCTTAAAAAATACCTCAAAATTCCCCCAAACTCAAAATTGGACTGCAGAAGTAAGATCAAATATTACACATTATTGTACTAAATTCAATAAGAGCATTACAGTTGCAGTTCTGTATTTATTTATGTTAAAAAGATTCTACTGTTCTCTGCACACTGGTCACAGTCAGGCAAATTTTTGTACCTATTATTACATATTAATTCCAATCAGTGATACATCCCCCACACTGCACTAAATTCCTTACACACATGCATGCATGCATATGTATGTGCATGCATGTATTTCTGTGTGTGTTTGTGTGCTATTGTTGCATAAACACATTGGCCATGTCATGTGTGCTGTATGTCAAATTTTAAGGAGCTAAATGAACAGAAGTATGTAATAATTTTATATCTGTTCTATGATTTAACTGACAGAGGAAGTACAGCGTCTCATTGGTTAGCGGAGTCTACAAACAGTGGTTCCACAGAAATGTTCCAGAAAATAATTTATAACGTGAGTGGGGCGGTTTACTTAATTTGTCCTCAGAGTATGCTCAATGAGAGGTCACTGCTCTCTTTTGTGTTGGTGGCCAGAGTCATTGGAGGGTGAACAGGCAAGTGAGTTCATGCAGAGAATTCAGGAGTGAAGGATTTCAGGTGGAATTGACCAGCTCAACAGAAACAGAAAAGTTGACTGAGAAGTGAGCCACACTTGAACCACACAGGGAACATTGGGAAGCAGGGGAAAAACACCATTAGACTTAAAAGTTTGCAGGAACACAGGATTAACTAAACCTCATTTTGCTGTGGAAAATGTAGCTCAATAGGGTAATGATTTATGCATTAATCTGACAAACAAAACGTTACAGGTTCAATTCCAGAAACCTTAGGAGAGGGGCATCTGACATAAAACTTTGTTAAACCTTGTGACAATGGAGTAGCTGATAGTATTTTTATTTATTTTTTTACAAAATAAGAGAGCTACCACAACCAGACAACACTTAGTGGTGCATTTGAACTTAGATACTTGAGGACACTTACAACGCAGACTGAGATCCTGTCCCACTGTATAGCTCAGGATTATAATAAATAAAATTTCACTTTAAACAACATTTCAGAAAATATGTTCATGTGATCATGGCATTATCATGTTTATTAAAGGACAAATGTATTCAGGTCTTTGTTTCTCACTAGTTATCAAGGGTAAATTCACTAAAACACTTCACTACTCAAATCTGAAGAAACAATCACAGCTGAGCAAACCTAAGAACCTGTGCTGATTGGTCCAACAAAATGGATTCAACACCACCAGGGACTCCAGTAGCTGTGTTTCAAAGCAGGGATATCTGGTGGTGACTAACTAGTTAAAATGCTTTAACAACTGATCTAAGAAGCTTTTTAAATCTGCATATGAAGAAGGTACAGGTGAGGTGAGAAGAGACGAACGAGCTCCTTCCTGTTTCTGGACATGAGAGGGCCACTGGCTCAGATACAAACTTAGGTTGGTAAATCAGAATCTCTTAGTCTCTTCTAAAGTGTTTATCAAATCAAATCAAATCACTTTTATTGTCACATCACATGTGCAGGTACATTGGTACAGCACATGTGAGTGAAATTGTGAGTGAAATGATGAGAGATCACATCACTTCTTCACTTCCTCCCACCATCGACTCACTTCAGTTTGCTTACCGGACTAATCGTTCCACAGACGATGCCATATCTCACCTGCTCCACACATCCCTGAGTCACCTGGACACTGGCAGAGGGAATTATGTTAGGATGCTGTTCGTGGACTACAGTTCAGCATTCAACACAATAATTCCCTCTAAGCTTTTCACCAAGTTGACGGATCTAGGACTCAGCTCATCACTGTGTCAGTGGATCCTCAACTTCCTCACAGACAGACCCCAATCAGTGAGGGTGGGAAAACAAGTCTCCCCCTCCATCTCACTCAGCACTGGAGTGCCTCAGGGCTGTGTTTTAAGCCCCCTGCTGTACTCACTGTACACTTATGACTGTGTAGCCACATCCGACACCACCTCCATTGTCAAGTTTGCTGACGACACTGCTGTTGTGGGCCTGATCTCCGACAACATCGAGACGGCCTACCTGGAGGAGATTAGGAACCTGGAGACCTGGTGCCAGGAGAATAACCTCCTCCTAAACATCAGCAAGACTAAGGAGCTGATCGTGGACTTCACTACAAAGCAGGCGAGGAATTACAAACCCCTCATCATCAGTGGCACGCCAGTGGAGAGAGTGGACAGTTTCCGATACCTGGGTGTCCACATCACTCAGGACCTGTCATGGTCCTGTCACATCAACACCCTGGTTAAGAAAGCCCGTCAGCGTCTCTTCTTCCTCAGAAGACTTAGAGACTTCCATCTGCCACTGAAGGTGCTCAAGAACTTCTACTCCTGCACCATCGAGAGCGTCCTGACGGCAAACATCTGCACCTGGTTTGGGAACAGCACCAAGCAGGACAGACGAGATCTGCAAAGGGTGGTGTGCTCGGCAGAACGCATCATTCAATCAGAGCTCCCTGACCTGCTGTCCATCTACACCAAGCGGTGCAAGTCCAAAGCTAGGAAGATTATGATGGACCTCTCCCATCCCAACAATGGACTCTTCTCACTGTTGAGGTCTGGGAAGCTTTTCCGCTCCCTTAAGGCCAAAACAGAGAGAATGAGGAGGAGCTTCTTCCCCCAGGCTATTCGGGCCCTGAACCAGCTTTAGGACTGGACTCTCCCAAACACGTCACTATAAGACTGGACTCTCACACACGTCACCACACGCACCACCACACATTTCCTATAATCCTATAATTGCTATAATTTATAATCCTTATCTTTATAATCTCTTCTGCTATTTGCACATTCTTTACTGTAAATTCCTAAGTTAATTTGTAAATTTTTGTAGTAAATTGTAAATATTGTAAAACTTTTCTTCTGTCATTTAATGGTCGGGCATTGTACAGCTACAAGCATTTCACCCCCATGTCATACTGTGTATGGTTGTGTATGTGTGACAAATAAAATTTGAATTTGAATTTGAATTTGAAAAATTTGAATTTGAAATTCTTGAGTGCGAGCTTCACAAGCAACAGAGTTGTGCAAAATACAATAATGTAAACAAGCAAAATACAAGAATGGCTACATCTGAAACTAATAAATATATGTACAATATATAATAGTATATGCATTTTTGGATGTGTATATAAAATATTTTTCTATATGTGTGTGTGTGTGTGTGTGTGTGTGTGTGTGTGTGTGTGTGTGTGTGTACATATTTTACAAATTAAATAGAGTAAACAATAAATAAAATGTATAAAAATATACAGAGTTGAGACATGTGCAAGACAGTGGTATTACTGTACAGTATGGAGTGCATAATGTTGAAATGTTTACTGTTTACTGAATGTTTACTGTTACATATTAGTGCTGCTTTTTTCATTTGTATTTTGAACAGTTTCCTGGTTCTGAAAAAAGACTATGAAAGATGATAGGAAACAGATAGGAAACTCTGTTATAGGTAATAGTTAGTAAGTGAGGGAGGGAGTGATTTCAGACTGTTAAAAACTCCAAATTCTTTTAATTTTTGGGCTGAAGGAAGGACAATACTCGGTGTATAAATGCTCAATCAACAATTCTTTATTTCCATACAAGCTGTCCATATCAGCTTCTTATAACCTCTAGTGGCCCCCACCTAGTCATAAAAGCCTAAACATTCGCATTCTTTCTCTGGTACGGCGCCTAAGTTATGACCTCGGCTCCCTGTCTTTCTGCTCTTCGTAAAGGTGGGGGTATGGAATGTGGTCTGTCTCTTCTATTATCGGCACAAGGTCCTCTGCACACAACATTCTCTTCATGATTCAGCAGTATGAAATGTCAAGAAACGGTGTAACACATTCACAGCAGATCAAGGGTACAGGGTAATGCACACCTGTCTAACAAATCCAAAAATGGTCACATTCTTTTAACCCAAAAATATAATGGAAACTAAGCTGCATACAGAGCACACAATCTAGACTAAAGGATATTATATGACCTACAGCAGTTAACATAATTCAACTACTTTAACTACAGATATAAGATAACATATGATAACAGAATAATCTCACAAGACATAGCTGTTTGTGTTTAGCGAATCAAACGTGGTAGCACTGACATTTATACGCACAATATTCATTCCTAAAAATATCAGAAGGGTATATTCACAGATATTCATCCTATTAATTTAGTTTACACCTACAACTAAAAAATGTGATCTTTGTTATTCTGCTGTTGCATCAGTCCCTGGACCTGGAACATCTGCTGGATTTTCATTTATCATCTGTTTGTATTTGCTCTTGAAAAATCCAGCCTAGGAATGCAAGGGAAAAAATCAAGCAATCATGAATTTCAGTGGCAGTAAAAATTTAAATAAATAACCAAGCTACATAAATGAATATTCTAACCTCTAAATTATTTTTTAACTGGAAATCTTCACTAAAATGTTTTAAACCTTTGTAATTTTTGAAAAAATGTAAGAAGTGTCTTTCACCTTGTACAGGCCAGCAGTGAGTAAAGCCAGAAAAGCCAGTCCTCCCAGACATCCTCCAATAATTTCTTTGGTGAAATTTGGCTCAGGATACACTTCTACCACAACTTCAATCTGAGAGAAAACAGGATGTCGATGCCAAAGAAGCTCTTAATAACTCAAACAATAGACAAGAATGTGTACTCACCTTACGAACAGGAGGGTTGTCAGAACCTGTTGAAAAGTAGATGTACTGGTTTTTGTCGTACTCAAGACTGACTGTGCTGGTTAAGAGGAATTTGGCAGATTGAAGTCCAATCTAAGAAAAAAAAAAATAGAATGAGCTGGCCATAAATTAGATTATTTCATTTACCAAGTTACTCATACATATACAGGAACAATGTGTGTTCACCTCTCGCCTCTGTGGACAGTCTTTATCCTTCAAGCTCGGGTCTGCTACCAGAGACCTGAGAGCTTGAGGGTCCTGCTGGTCCCTTTGCTGTTCAGAGAACTGCATTCTTCTGCACAGATATTTCCTGGGATCGGCTGGAGCCATTCACCTAGCTTGGGGGTCACTGTACTCTAATTACCACTTGGATCACTGTTACCTTCACCCTCCACATCTTCTCAAGCTCTTCTCTGAGCCCTTGGTACTTCTCCAGGTTCTCAATTTCCTTCTTCCTAATGTTGCTGTCATTTGGTATCACTATGTCTAGCACTACAGCCGTCTTCCTCTGCTTGTTGGTTAGCCATCACCATTTTGTCTGTCTGTATGTGGAAGTCCCACAGGATCTTCGCTCAGTCATTCTTGACCACCCTAGGGGGGTGTCTCCTATTTTGACCTCGGGACTTCCAGGCCATACTTGACACAGATGTTTCTGTATACCAGTGTCCCAAACTTCTTTTGCTAGGCACGCCAAGTCCAGCCTTAGGATGCTGAAACCCTCCATGCATGGTCAGGCGTTTCCTTGTCTTGATATCAGTGGCTTCTCCTCCTTTGGCAAGATTATTACCCCAGTAGGGTAGCCAGTGTTGGGGAGTAACAGAATAGATGTACCGCCGTTACGTATTTTAAAATACAAAATATGAGTAACTGTGACAATTAGAATGCCATTGTTACCATCTGACTACACTACTCAAATCTGAATGAGCTTTGAATTAGGTATGAGTTTAAAAAATAGATTTCCAGATTCAAATCAGTCTTAGTTTTAATAAGCCAATATCGATTCGTTAAATCCAGAATCGATTTTTAAATATAAATGTATTTTGCCAGAAACATCAGAATCTCAGGTTAAAGCTCACGAAACTATTTCAACAACAGCCAAACAGCAAAAAAACAAATGAGAGCAGGTAAACAGATTCCGCAAAAAGATATAAACACAAAGAGCCGATCATTAACCCGACAGCACATACATTTACACGCTGCGGGTGCTGGAAGCCGACACCTCACAAATTCTGAAGCTGCAGGTTTCATCACTCTGTGCCCAACAGTGCATATCCTTGGTAGATCCCCCACTTGATGGTGACTTGTGCGATGGGGTTGAAGTTAGCTTCTAGTGTTGTACGCCACATTCCCATTCAGTTCATGATGAAGGCTCCTAGAGTCATGTTGATCTTTTACAGTTCTGGACATTCCAGGATCCAGGTGTGGGGCATCGAGTCATAGGCCTTCTTGTAGTCAATCCAGGCAGCACACAGGTTGGTCACCCTAGTGTTGCAGTCTTGGCTGACTGCTCTGTCTAACAGTAGCTAGTGTTTTGGGCCTCTGGTATTCTTGCCAATTCCCTTCTGTGCCCTGCTCATATATTGAGCAATGTGCCTGTTCATTTTAGCCAGATAGGAGCTTCCATGTGGTACTGAGGGTGGTTATTGGCTGGTAGTTGGATGTGACTGGAATCTCTGGGAACTCTTTCAGTACTGTTGGAAAACCATTTCAGGTGACTACATCACAAAGCTCATCGAGAGAATGTCAAGAGTATGCAAAGCAGTAATCAAAGCAAAGGGTGGCTGTTTTAAAGAATCTAAAATATATGTTTTGAGTTATTTCAAACATTTTTTTCTACATAATTCCATATGTGTTCATTCATAGTTTTGAAGTGTGTCCAAACATAATGCTAGGAAAGTACCTGCAGCGGGTCAGGGAAGTCCAGAGGGGTGAGCTGAACGGTAAGAACAACGGTAAGCTATCAACACCTACACCCTGCCCATGATCAGGTACCCTGCTGGAATAATAAGCTTGCCAAAGGAGGAGATAGAAGTCATTTAGATCAAGATGAGGAAGCTCCTGACCTTGCATGCATCCTGCGGCTGTATGTTAAGTGCAAGAAAGGAGGCCGGGGACTGGTGAGTGTCAGAACCACATTCCAGGATGAGTCAAAGAACATCCATGAATGCATAATGAAAGTGGCCCCAACCAACCACTTGCTCAGTGAATACCCCAGGCAGCAGAAACCCAAGAATGAGGAGCAAGAGGAGGAACCATCATGGAAGGACAGGCCCCTGCACGGTATGTACCACTGTCAGATAGAGGAAGTGGCTGACATCCAGAAAGATCCTGTGGGACTTTCACATACAGATGGACAAAATGGTGATGGCTAACCAACCTGATACAGTAGTGGTAGAAAAGCAGAAGAAGATGGCTGTAGTGATAGATGTAGCAATCCTGAATGACAGCAACATCAGAAAGAAGGAACATGAGAAGCTGGAGAAGTACCAAGGGCTCAGAGAAGAGCTTGAGAAGATGCGGAGGGTGAAGGTAACAGTGGTAATCAGAGCACTAGATGCAGTGACTCCCAAGCTAGGCAAGAGGCTCCAGCAGATTCCAGGAACAACATCTGAGATCTCTGTCCAGAAGAGCGCAGTCCTGTGAACAGCAAGGATACTGCACAGGACCCTCAAGCTCCCAGGCCTATGGTAGAGGACAGTCGCTTGAAGGATAGACCGCCCGCAGGGGCGAGAGGGGAATTTTTTTTTTATATACAGTATATATACATATATATATATTAATGAAACATGTAACACAAATTTCCCTTCAACTACCTGCTCTATCCATCCTGAACTGAGGTTGGCAGATATTTCATATGTCCTCTTCATCCGTCTTTCCAGGAATGTGTTGCACTTGAACACTCTGCACCTGGCTACAGAGCAGTCCTGTTGGTGATTTAAAGAAGACTGAATGGAACACTTGTCTTGACCCAGTGCAATTTGAATTTTAAAATCTACTGTGAATTTACATTTCAGTAGCTAATGTGCAGAGGTGTACTTACAACTACTTTATTTGTCAGTATTTGAGGAACAACATTTTTGAAAGGTGGTTCTTCATCATTTCCTCTCTGACAGTCTGTGACCTGGAATACATTTAAGTGCCAGTGTGATTGGTCCTCCCATACATCTGTCCCACAGCTAAGCTTGAGCCATTTTGGGGTCAGCAGCTAAATCTTCTGGAATATAAATTACCTGTAGATTGCTCAAATCCACCCAAATGTCTTTTTCACCAAGCTTCACTGGAACCCTGATCACCACAGTGAAATTAAGCGCTCTGATATCATTTGTAATCTAAACAAGAAAAGAAAAGAATTACAAGCTTAATAGCTAGGTTTATATCAGACAATACATTTTAAAAAAATAAAAATCTATGGAGAAGGTATATTTCACCGTGACTGACTGTTGAACTGGTTTCTGCAAACTATTCATCCCAAATGTGAAATTGTTGTAACTGAGGGAGCTAAACAGATATATTTTTAAGGTTAAATACAAAGAAAAACAATTAGATAGATAGATTGATTTAAATAGAACAGCACATACTTTTCAAATGTCATGAAAATGCTGTATTTCACATCAATCCATTTCTTTTTGTAAAGTTCACTTGTAGTGGCATGCTCCTGATTTCCACTGAAAGAGAGAATTGAAAATATTTGTATTGTGTCTGGGATATTGCTTTAATGAGTACATGTACCAAAATGAACAGTACCTGCTGGCATTCACAGTGACAAAGATCTTCTTCTCAAGTAGACTGTTGTTGTCAATTCCATAGGAAACAATGAAGAAAACCTTAATTGAATGAGAGAGATAAGACTGAGTAATAATTTTTGCTAAATTATGCAGAACGTAGAATATACTTTATGTATAAAGAAAACAAACAAACCTTAGTTTTGCTCTTGAAAATTGGCTTGTCAATAGTGCAGTCTGTCCTTCCCGGGGATAAACCATCTTCACTGTCCAAGGGGCTGCACTCAATTCTTCGCTTTATTATAAAATAAAATGACTGCTAGATGGATTGGAAGAGCAGCAGATCAGTGATGAATTGATACAGACTTGATCCTGATACCTTACCTGCTGACTCGTGAACTTCCTGTAGGAGAGTCCAGCTGGGTGCGTGAGAATAACACGACTGTTGTAGGAGTTTTCTCCTCTGTTCTCCACTGTGACTGTGACATTCAAAAGCTCATCAATGCCCACTTTAACCTCTGAGGATCTGGCAAAGTATAAAGGAGGATGAGAACAAAGGAAAAGGAAAGCAGCCAAGCAAAGTCTTGTAATTCTGCCACACCTGGTGAAGTTGAAATCCACTTTCAGGTTATCAACACACTTGTTGTCATTGCCACAGTTGATCTCAAACCCTAACTGTGGAAGAGCGCATGATGGAAAAAAGTATTTACATGACGTTTTATTTACGGATTGCAATTTGAACATTGTATAGCCAAATCCAATGACCAATTTTTGTGTGCTGCCATTTAGTGGAGGCTTTGTGTTGTTGTTACAGGAAACAAAACAACTTGATCCATTTATGGAAGACATCTTGGTCCTCTGGACAATTTAAAGTGTATAATCTAAGACAAAAACTATAATTTTAAGGTAAAGAACTATGTAGAGTAGGACTCATTTTTCCAAAAACTGATGCCTATGCGTGTAGACAAAAGAATTAGAAATCAGGGTGTGGAGGAAGTTGTTTTGTTAATAGACTTACAGGATGAATGGTTGTTGTTTTAGCCTGTGGGGACAGACTTGGTTTGGGATCTGTGTTGGAAGATAAACCATCAAATGTGAATTTGAGCTCATTGGAGAGCACATTGAGAGAGTCTTCAGGACAGGCCTGCAAGAAGAGGGATGAATGGTTTAGATTCAGTGTTAAATGACTCTTTGCATTGAAATCGATTGATTGTATTGTATTGTTTATATTTTGTTTAGTTTTTTTCCAGATATTGTTAGATTTTACCTCAATATAGAATTTTACAGTTGAACACTGTCTGTTTCTTAAGTCTATAGTAAATGATCCAGACTGCTCTTGTTGTTTCCCACTGATGTATGCTCGGTTGTTTGGAGGTTTCCGAGTGGCATCCACTGTTAAAGTATAATGAATCCTTGCTTGAGCTGGAATAAATCACAAATGGATTTCAATGCTATGAATTTATATAAATAAAAAACATTAAGCTGATGGGTAGTGACTTTGTAGTTTAGAAAAGGAGAGGAGAATGATGAACCTGTGTTGACTGTAGACACTCTGCTCATGGTAAAGCAGAGTTCAGCTGTGTTCTCGAGTGGTTTTGAGCAGTCTACATTCGTAGTAAGGATTTGCTTTGGGCTGAATGAAACGTCAGTTTTCACGATTACTATGGGCCTTGATCTGGAAAGTAGTAATATACATGTGAACTACTTTTACCTTCATAATTAATAACATACTAACATATGGTATCATTAGTGGTGTTCTCACCAGAATTAGTAACACGATTTCACAAAAGTAAGCACAACACATTTTATAAACCACTACTGCTTAAAGGTTTTTGGTCACTTAATAATATTTTTAAGATGGCAGAAACATTGCCAACAATAACACATGATTGGACTGTCTTGGACTTACCTCAATAAAACAACTTTCCCCTTTGAGCCCACCGCTAAGTCAGGCAGTCCATCACCACTCTGGTCAAAAGATGACTGACTGATTGACACGCCAAAGAACTTCAGTCCTGACTCGACCTCAGAGCCAGTAATTCTCTGTGTACATGGAAATATTTTATCTAATCAAGTTGCAGATTTTGTCAATATTGAGATTACATGATAGATGAGTTTAGACATCATTGTGAGCTCTCTGATGCTGTGCACCTGTGAGTAAGTAGGACTGATTCGTCCTCCTTCACTGTGGAATATGTAGATGCTGCCTTCACCATTATTCTCCAAAGGTGCTCCAACTGCCAAATCCCTGAATCCATCTGAGTTTAGATCAGGCAGCACAGCAAGAGAAGAGCCGAACCTTCCTTTGACAGCTGCATGTCCTCTTAGTACTAATGGATCATCAAAATTACACTCCACAAACTAAAAGGAAGAGAGTTAATATTTTATGATCATTAAGAAAGTTGGCAAATAAACTGATTAATTTAACTGTAGTACATAAAATATTATAAATATTCTAAATATATTTACCGAACCAGTTAATCTGCAAACATAAACTCTTCCCTCTCTATCCGGCTCCATGTACATTGGGGCTGATATGAAGATTAGATCAGTGATGTCATCATTATTTATGTCCATGGTACACACCTCTGCCCCGAAATATTCACCAGTCTGATACTGTGTAAGGAACAAATTATTAAAGAAAAAAACATCAGATACATAAAAATAATACAGGTTTTGATTATAGTTTATTTTTCATGTCCACCTTATACTGTAAAGCTGTACCTGCCACGGAAATGGCTCAATCGTTTGTTTCATAAAGCTTTGTCTGTTAGCTGTTGAGAACTGTAAACTCCATGTCACAGCAAGCACTGTTCCTCTGTGTTTGAACCTTGGAGCACCAATAACTGTCAGTGAGCCACGCTGGGTTTTAGCAATTGCCATGGAGTAACCTAGAATTTAACAGTCAATCAGTCAAAGTCATTAGTTAAAAAAATCTAATGTGGCTAACATAGACAAATTGTATAGATTTTTCTAAAGTACCTCTGCAGGGAGCAAAGTTTGAAATTACATATTTCAACAACTGTCTAACATACCAGATTAAAACAAACAAAAAAACTTACTTGTATCCTATAATTCAGCCATCATTTGCAGTAAGAAGCCTTCTATTTCAACATACCCTTTTCTTGCCTCAAGCCTACTGCATGTTACAGATGTCTGCAGACCAAAAGAAGTCTTCACCTGATTTTATTCTGAATCTATTTGATATTTAAAGTGATTACAGTTTCTATACTCTGAATCACAAAGGAACCCCCAACATACTTACTAGTGAGCATATCCATCCAACCATACATTCATCCATTTGTCTATCATCTTACTATTGAGGGCAGTTTTTGGTCATTTAAACCTAAATTTATTTGTTATTGTTGTCTTTTCTTATTCCAGTCTTCTGGGTTTTCCAGGTTTTTTTATTTATTGTTTTTATTATTTTAATTGTAGCCATTTGTTTCATATTTTATGTTAAGTAACAGACAATCAAAACAATGTGACTGATATTAAAATGCTTTTAGCATATACACCTTCAGCATTTTGAATATTTTTTTCAGTTTTTGTATTTCGTCCAATAATAATAATTACAGCATAGCTATGTTTACAGTTAGTTTGTTGTCAGTGTAATATTCTCACCAAGATAACTGTCAGGCTTCAATGGCATCTCGTATGTTTTCACCCTGTCATACCCAGTTGTAAATTGAGTATAGCCTCCCGTCCACTGGTTGGCACCAACAATAGACATTTGAATTCCCTGCAGTGTAGATAGATATATATTGAATTCATAGAAATTAATTTAAAATCTGAAGTTTGTTTGGCTGCCCTTTTTTGTATATCACTTGACTGTCTGGTTAGTTTAAAGTGGTTTTAATTACCTCAGGCACATAAGCTACATTGAATCCCTCTTGAGCCATTTCCATTCTCAGTGACTCCCCACTGGTTTGAGATCCTGAAACACAAAAATAAACACAAATTTAAAAGACTGTAATAAATTCCGATTTGCTCATTCATGCTATTATTATGGCTTAATGGTATAATTCTAAATAATGACTTGCTGTTTATTGAAAGCGTGTCAGAGTGTATTTTGGTCATTTTACAAATGGACAAAGACAAAATTATCAACTTCAGATGGAAGAATTGCTATAAATTTTAAATACAGTTAGAACCACGAGTTTCTGGACAATGACTCAAGCTGTGCACATTTTCAGCTTTGATTCAAGTTGTTTGAAATAAAGACAATAACCATATTCATAAAAGTAAATAACAACTGAAACAGCAAAAAAAAGCACAGACATACGTAACAGACATATCTGTAGACATGTAAGAGAGGGGGAAAGACACAGCACCGAAACACTGATGAGAATACTACAGAGAGTATTAAAATTTAATCAGAACTGGAGATCTCAAGTACTAGGGATATCTGAGAAGCCAAAAACAAACAATGGAATAATGAAAACAGAGGATTCCTAATATTATAAATTAATTTATTAATCAGAAACTTCCAAAAATAAAGTAATTTAGAAACAAATCCCACCAGTCACCAAATTCCTTTTTCTCCATTGTAATGCTCTACCAGGCCTTTACTCCAGAAAATGTCAACAAAGCAAGTTTATGTTTGTACCTTCGATAGAGATTGTTTTCTCTAAGTTCTGTCGTATTATTTCAAGTGCGTTGAAGTCCCTAACTTGAAACACGTGTTTGTCTGAGGGAAAAGATGCAATGGTGTCCAGTTCTTGTTTTGCCTCAGGTTTATTAAACGCATCCCCCACCTAGAGGGGAAAACACACACACACATATTGAAGTTATTATATTGTGTGGATTTGTTTCCCTATTAAACCAAAGGGATCCAAGTATATTTGCATTTGCAATGAGTACTGAGTTTGTATACTGTACTTTCATAATTTCCCCAAAATAACAAAATGCTCTTATAGATGCTAACATCTAAATACATTATAATAGCCGTTTTTACATGTCTATCACCCATAGCAATCAGTTTCCTATCAATGTTTGTACTTTTTAAAATGCATAAGAAAATTAGTAAGTAAGTAAGTTTTATTTATATAGCACCTTTCAAGATAAAAGTGCTTCACAGAAGCTAAAACCTAAAAATAAAAGTTAACCAAAAGCAAGTTTTAAAAGATGAGTTTTTAGCTGTTTTTTAAAAGCGACCACGGAGTCCACAGATCTCAGGCTCAAAGGGAGCTTCACAATCTGGGGGCCACAGTTACAAAAGCTCTGTCGCCTTTTGTTTTCAGCCTCGCATGTTGGACAACCAGCCCTGGTCACATGACCTCAGGGACCTGCTGGGAATGTATAAATTAGGTTAACTTTACAGGCTCAATGAACAGGTACTTACCCCAATAGCAAATCGAACAATTTTTTTACTCTCTGCTAGCTGTGCTGCATATGGTAAGTGATTTGAGTCTTGAGATTCTCCATCAGTTATAACTATCAGCACCTTCTTTGCATTTGATCTGGATCCCCTTTGTGGTGTAAAAACATTTTGGCTGTTGAATGAAGAAAATAGAGTTTCAGTTCATTTTTTATCTTGTTGTCTTAGAGGTTAAGTAAAATAACCTCTTAAATAACAATCATACCCTGCTTTTTAACAGTATTTTCTTCTAACATAACAGGGAATTTAGATTTCAGTTAAATATAGCTCTAAAAGTACAGTTTTTATATCTAATATCTGACTTGCTCCATTAACTGTATAGACATCCATAAACACTAGACTCTTTTGAAAAAAGTTACATCAGTGTTTTGGATAGAAAGATCACACAATAAACATGCAAAATCTTGGCAGCACTTACACAGCGTGTTCGATGGCCTTAGCTGTGTAAGTTCCTCCACGTAGTTGTGTAATTCTATCAATGTTAGATTTCCATGATCCAGATGAGAAAAAATTATTAAAGTAGTAATGGACCTTTGGTGAATAAGAAAACTGGGAAACAGAAAACTGAAGAAAAAACATGCACAAAAAAATAAGTGGAAAGTGGAAATAAGTAGAAAACATAAGAAAAAAAACATATTTTATGGAAATTTAAAAAAGCTACATGTACTTGTAATGTCTATGTCTAACTGAGAATAGCAGTGCAGTTCCTCACCTTTGTATCACTTGAGGGAAATGACCCAACGAGGTTTTTCACAAAGGTCTTTATTTTTTGAAAATCTTGATGATTTACACTCCCTGAACCATCCAACAGAAAGGCAATGTCTGTTCCAATCAGGCATTCTGTCAAACAGATGGGCAAGGAATGCTCTTTTAGTGTTTCTGAACTGCTCTCTGTGCCTTTTTTGTGAAAAAGACTGAATTTCTTGGTATTCTGGAAGAATAATATTAACATCATTGTTTTCACTTTAAATCTCCTTTTCACTTCAGTTATTTGTATTTTTTCAGGAAGCTATAAGAAATCACAAACAAAGAAAAGGAAACATGTCACTCTTAGACTGTCACGGCTGAGCAGCCGGTGTGTTTCAGATGTTAGACAAGACACAAACTTGCCATTGCCAGTGTGTGAATGTGTGTGTGAATGGCTGAATGTAGCGAAAAACGCTTTGGGGTCCTTAGGGACTGAGTAAAGCACTATACAAATGCAGGCCATTTACCATTTACAAACGCAGAAACCAAGGAGACAATCATAAATAATGGCTGACTTTAACCTCAACTGAAAGCTAAATAGGAATAACACATGAACTATAATCACAAATCTAACATGAGACGAATAAAAAAATATACTCAGAGCGTTGGTTCAGAGACCCAGCCTGTGACACCAGGCCATGGTTGTTTAAGTTGACTAAAACTAAACAAAGAAAAATAGAAAAAAAAATAAAACTCTTTTTTAATTAACTCAATCAAATTCAAACTAGTAACATGTAGTTACATTTAATTAAAAAAAACTAAAATGTACAAATTTTGTCCTATTTGCCAACTCAACCAGTTTGCTGAATACAAGCACTCTTCTCTTCTTAAGGGGCGTGGGGGTTCAAATGTACATGTATGGTTTGCAGTTCTTGATGAAGAGACACTGTAATTCTATTATATGTGGCAGATGCAATGACAGTAAGTATTATACTCTGTTTTATGTTGTCTCAACTAAACTCCTCTATGTATCAATCAAAGCTTACATTGCAAATAAAAAAGAAAGTAATTCGATTTTGTTCATTCTGTGACCCCCACTGCCCATGTTGTATGTGTGGGTATGCGTGAAACATAAGTATATTTTCAAATCATATAAGTATGCTAATTACCGTCAATGGAAGAAGGGATTGGAGGTCCAAATCTATTGTACTGGTCTATCTGAAAACACACACCATTGTACATGGTGTAGCTTTTGCAGTCCTTTGGAATAGTTGGACCACATGCCTGAAAAGAAAAAAAAGGTCAAATTCTGATTAGAGTTAACTGATTATTTTCCTGTGCCAGTGTATTTGCAGTTCGCCAACTCACCACAGTGTTTTGGGTTCCAGGATCACTTTTCATTGTCAAACCAAGAGACATGTTGATTGCAAAATGTGGCTCTGGATTGGAAGCATTCATTAGATGTTAAAACACTCATAAAATACATTTTGTGATCACTAGAAAAAAAAGTTGAATATGATTTAATGCATACTTGAAAAATGCTGTCAGAGTTTCAGGACATTCTGTTGAGACATTAAGAAACGACCTACCTTGAAATTGTATATTTTGGCAGGTTTCTCCAGAGGTGGTACACCTGTATATTTTCCCTTTTCTGTTTTGTGAATACTGTTCTAGTGGGGCACTGATGAGCAAGCTAACGAGAGAAAACCAAATATAAGATACAAGTTTGGTGGATAAAGTGAAGTGAAAAAGCTCCAATTGTTTTAATAAGGATTACATGATTCAATATTTCTTTGACAAAAAAGCAAAAGTATTAGTGGTAATTATAAACAATTGGAAACCCACATTTAACCTAAAAACCATGCTCTGACTTACTCTGATTGTCTTTGAACCACCTGGTAGCCAAAACCAGCAGCAGAACTCCTAAGGGTCTTCCAAGCCGCAGGATCGATATTGAAACAAAGTGCAGCATTTAAGACTGAGAATTAAAGTAGAAAGAAAAACATTATTGAAGCTGATTATGGAATAATAATGTGATTTTATCAGCACTATCTATAATCACTTATAGAAACAGTATACAGTCTGTGTTAGTTTCGTTGTATTTCTTAAATGCAGCCACAATGTTTCTTTTATGACCACTAGAGAGCACCAAAGTCCAACACTTTAAAGCTCTGAATTTTATTACTCAGAACAGTTATTGAGTTAAAAAACGTTTTTAATATTTTAATTTGGAATCAGTTTTGTGTCTTTGATTGTTGTATTTTAATCCATCAGTCCAAGAGTAAGTGCTGAAACATAAACTTTAAAGAAAAGATATTGTAGTACTTTTTAAAGCTCCAGATATTTATCAGGTACAGCACAGTATCAAAACATATCATTACTATACTGTATAATTTGCTTATTTACAGTATTGAAAAAAAGCAGCTAAATAGACAATCACACCTGTGTGCACATACATCCTGCTCTCCTGAACCAATTCAGATTCATCAAGTTATGACACACACACACACACACACACACACACACAAGACAGAAAATGTCTGAGATAAGTAAGGTTTGTATAGCATTTCTATAAATCCCAAAAATAAATTGAAATCAGCAAACTGTGATTACTAACTTTGCTATTCAAAAAATACAAAGAGGCAAATACTTTCTCAGATGAAAATCATAAAATTACAATCTAATTTTACATTGCAAATTGAATGTCCTGTACAAGGCTTCCCCCTGAAATGACCGGCCTTATTTTTGCCTTCATTTTTTGGGCATTAGCTTTACACAGCTTTCTGAAATAACCAGTATATCATATAGTGCTTGTTCTACATGTATTTGAAAAATATACCTCATCATTATTACATGCACTCATTTTTTTTCTTGTCACCATGACTCAGCCATATTAATATGATCATTATTGTTTCAACAATAGTTAAAAACTATCAGTCGGCTTAGAATTTGTTTGATTTTTCATGTTATTTACATTTCTGCTCAATTGTTATACAGACATGAATAAACATGATATTAAACATGTCAGAATAAACTGGACAGATACATATGATGTGACATTAATGTAAAAAGCCTCAGGTTTGGTTTAGCCCTGTATGTGTAGCTAACAGTACATAACAGTCAGATATGTATGTATAACGATTGCATGGACTTATTACAGTTTTTGAACCTGTTTTAGTTTTATGATTGAAAAACACAGTTTTCATCAAAATGCCAGTCATAATTTTACTGTTTGCTGACCTTCATAATTAGAAAATAATAGATAAAATCACAATACACAAACTTGTTTTACCTGACAGGAATAGTGTAGCACTAGATATCCAGTCCATTGTGTGAAATGTTACATCTGCTGATAGTGTCAGAGAAGAGTTGAAAGCAGAAATACAAAAATGATACAGTGCTTCCTCAAAGATAAGACAGTCATTTAAAGGAATTATTATGTAGGAGGAGTTACATCATTATTTTATGACACTATAGACTGTGGTGGTATTGCTTAAGTCTTATCCAGTGATTCAAGCACTTGATTTTTATAACAACTGAAACGTTTATTAGTTTCTAGGCAACAAAATCAACTCATGTAAATAATAGTTAAAGGTTTTACTTGGCTATTTATTATTCTAACTTCAGTTTTTGTTGCCAATAGATTGGTACAGCATCTGCAGTGGTGTGGAGACTGTACTAGTCTGTCATGGTAAACAGAGAGCATTAAAGCAAAGCTCTCGATTTATTGATCAATCTGTGTTTCTAAGATCATCTATCAGCAAATCAATTATTAGTGACTGAAAGATTGTGTTTATGGATGTATACAATGGAAATTCACTTCCTCTGAGATATGGTTGAGGAGATCAGTCATTTGGGAAAGCTGTTGCATCTCCACATCAAAATGGGTGTGAGCAGTGATGAGGGGTCATGGGTGCAAATGTACCTCTACTTTAGACAACGCCCTTTCAGTTCCAGTGTGTTGACCAAACATTCATGGATTACCACTAATGCTTCACAGCACGTCACTGTGACTCAATACGGACCCAAGTCATGCAGTGTAAAACCAACAAAATTATTCAAGGTGAAGAAATGTAATATTCTTCAATGGCCAAAAATATGTCAATGTCCAAAAACGAACTATTTTTTATAACTAGAACATTTACAGGAATTTGTTTTTAATCTTGAATGGATTAAATGTTATCCTGAAAAGAGTGCTTTCTTATTTCAAGTATGTTGAACGTCCTGACTTGGAACACATTTGTCAGAAGAAGATGTCATGGTGTCCATTTCCTGTTTTGAGCATATTTCAGCTGTCGTAGGGCGAGAGGTGGGGTACATATCACCACTCTGTCATAGGACTAACACAGAGAGACAGACAACCATTTGTACTCACAAGTAACAGTAGTAGTAGTAATATAACAAAAATATAGCTAGATGACATGGTCTCATTCAAAACAATAATCTGTTGAACACAATTTAATCATGGGAAAATTTTCCAGGTAATTAAATCAACTTAACAAAGGTTTTGTTAATTCACAGAAAATATTCACTTTTTGTTCTTACTTTTTTCTCTAGACCCCTTGTATTTGATTACTGTTATTTAGTATGAATAGTTTTTGAATCGTACTCATTGCTGTTTTAATACTGAAAAGTGGGCTTGTTTCTATTCTATTAGTTTTTTTGACTTCCCCGTGTGTGAGTTTTTCTGTTTTCTCTAATATCTTCTTCAGTATATCATATCATGTTTATATTATGTTATGTTGTTTGATGTTTTCTTCTTGTGCCCTTGTCTCTGTTTTTGGTTTCAAGTCTGTGCCTCCATTCTCCATTTTCCCTGTGTGTGTGTGTGTGTGTGTGTGTGTGTGTGTGTGTGTGTGTGTGTGTGTGTGTGTGTGTGTGTGTGTGTGTGTGCGCGCGCGTTGGCCTATGTTCCTTCAGGATCACATACCTGGTGGCAATTACACACTCGCTCTGATGAGATCGTTTGGGCAGCTTTGAAAGGATGCAGCAGTGCATCAGCATCAGCTTATGGCTTGGTGCCTTGAAAGCAGCTAGTGAAGTGCTACTCCTACTTTGGTTATTGTTTGGATTTGTTGTAAAGTTATGTTCACCAGTCTGTCCATGTGCACAGGATTTGGAAATTGCGAGCTGCTGAGTGGTGTGTGACTCTGGTGTGGACTCTGGGATAATATTGACATGAGTCTGGGTCTAAGCAAAAGCCCTGTGGAGACTGGTCCTTCCAACTGCTTTGAACTTTTTGAGTCCTGTCTCTAAATAGGTCTTGCTGATATTTGCAGGTTGTGTGTGTGTGTGTGTGTTTATCTGTAGGAAAATCTTTAACACTTATAGAATAGATATATACAGTTAAAAGTCTAAAATGTATGCCCTCTTTTTCAAGGTGTCCAGTGGGCAGGATTAAAGTCTTTGTCAGGCCAACACTAGTCCCAAGGCCTTATGTTTGACACCCCTAATTTATAAGGTTGTTGAAATCTGCAGACAGCTGAGACTGAAAAACTCCCTTAGATGAGTTTATGAATGTTTCTTCCACTAAAAACACTACAAACAGATGAACAGAATCAACTTTTTAGGATGTTGTTACAAGAATGATTGTGCATGCATCACACTAAACAGTCCATTGCGTTACATCCATGAAAGTAGTTTGAGAAATGAGTGACGTATTGATTCTGCTGACAAAGTCAGAGTTGAAAACCAAAATGCAGAAGTTACAGGGTGACTGTTCAGAGTTACGTCAGTGATTTAGAGGAAGCCCTGTGTACACCGAGCTACAATACTGACAGCACTATGTTTTAAACAGTACATGACACTGTATTGGGATTATTTTTGTTTTTGATCATATAAACAATATACATACAGATGATGCCAGAAAGGTCTAAGGATTAATGGCTGATGCATGTGGATTGGTTGCAGTCATGTGTAGCTTCCTTAAAAATTCCTACTTCTTTCCACTTCCTGCAGTGTCACTATGTGTCAAAACTATTCACAAAATCACCTATTGGTGGTGCTAAAGAGACAGTTGCGCCAAAACTATCAGCACAAAACTACAAAAACTAACAAGAATTTGCATGTATTGCACTGCAATAAGCACAAAAATTCTAATTCACTGTACAATGTTTGCAATTCAAACTCAGAAATATTCATTGTATAGTAAAGTGTAAAGTGTTGAATGAGTGGGTGAAAGAATGATGTCAGATATAGCAAGCTGTTTTTGGTTTAATTAATCCAATGTGGTAGCATTGACATTTTTACACAAAATGTTGACTTCTAAAATTATAAGGAGGATCTATAGCTTTCATATAGTTTAAACATGCAACTACAAATGTGATCTTTATTTTTCTGCCGGGGATGGACTTCCATCGGTCCCTGGATCTGGACCGTCCTCTGCATTGTCATTTATCATCTGCTTGTACTTACTCTCAAAAAATCCAGCCTAGAATTGCAAGGAAAAACATAAAAATGCACCAGTCATCCATTAAAAAGATTAGTGAAAAAAACAAAGCTATATGAGTGAATATACTAACCTTTAAACTATTTTTAACTGAACATGTTATCTAAAAACTTTAAAGCTGTGCAAGTAATTGAAAAAAAGTCTAAAAAGTGTATTTTACCTTATACAGACCAGCAGTGAGTAAAGCCAGAAAAGCCAACCCTCCCAGACATCCTCCAATGATCTCTTTGGTGAAATTTGCCTCAGAATATACTTCAACCACTGCTTCAAGCTGAGAGATAATAGAATATGGATTATATTCAAGATCTTTTACAACTCAGACAAGAGAAAAAAAAATATGTAATCACCTTGTGAACAGGAGGATTGTTGTTAGACACTGTTGAAAAGTAGATGTACTGGCTTTGGTCATACTCCACAGTGGCTGTAATGGTCAAGAGGAATTTGGTAGATTGCAGTCCAATCTAAGAAAAATGGAACACAATGAGCCAAAATTGGGTGTTTTTTGATTTAATAGGAAACATACTTATGTTAAAAAAAACAACAACAAGTTATTAGTACATACTCAGGAACAAATCTTAATGAGACAACACAAACTTCCCTTCAACTACCTGCTCTATCCATTGTGAACTAATGTTGGCAGAGATTTCGTATGTCCTACTCTGCAGTCTTTTCAAGAATGAGTTGCACTTGAACACTCTGCACCTGGCTACAGAGCAGTCCTGAGGGTGAGAAAATGCAACATAAGCTGTGATCCCGTGTAATGTGATTTCTTTTTAAATCTACAATTAGGGTAAATATGAACAGTTAAGTACCAAGGCATACTTACCACCACTTTATTCTTTTGTATTTTTGGAACAAAATCTCTGACACTTGGTTCTTCATCATTTCCTCTCTGACAATCTGAAATCTGTGTTTGATTTATCAAATAAAAACAGTTTGATAGTTTTATTAGTTCTAATTTCACCACATCCATCCATCCATATCAAAATTTAAGCCATTTGTGGAGTCAAAAACTAAAACTTCTGACAAATGTAATACCTGTAGACTGCTCAAATCCACCCAAATGTCTTTTTCACCAAGCTTCACTGGAACTTTGATCACCACAATGAAATTAAGCGCTCTGATATCGTTTGAAACCTAAACAAGTAAAGAAAAGAACAATCAACCATTAAATTTAGGTCTAAATGATACAATGGACTCATACAATGGAAAAATATAGATACAGTGTTGGGAAAAGTGATTTCCTATTTTTTTTTTTGTATGTTTGTCACACAAATGTTTTAGACCATCAAACAACGTTAAATATTAGACAAAAATAACAAGTAAATACAAAAGGCAGTTTCTAAATGAAGGTGTTTATGTTTGAGAGGAAAAAATATCCAAACCTACATGGGCCCATTCATTGTTGCAGAATTGTTGTAATTCAGACACAATGGAGGGTTTTTGAGAATTAAAACCACCTTTGTAATGTCATATCACAGCATCTCTTTGGGATTCAGGTCAGGACTTGGACTAGGTGTGCTTGGTGGCGTTTTTTGCATCCTTGTCCTGCTCCAGAACCCAAATGTGCTTCAGCTTCAGGTCATAAACAGATGGCCCAACATTCTCCTTCATGATGTTTTGATATGTTTGTCTCATCAGTCCACAGAGTATATTCCCCAAAGTCTTGGGGATCGGTAAGATGTTTTCTAGCAAAACTGAAACGATCCTTTATTGTTCCTTTTGCTCAGCAGTTGTTTTAATCTTGGAGCTCTGTCATGCAGGCGATTTTTGCCCAGACTCTTTCTTATGTTGGAGTCATGAACTCTGACCCTAACTGAGGTAAGTTGTGGGAGATCTCAATTGCTTTGTTTCTTGTTGGTTCTGGATTTTCCTTGAAACACAGCATGATGTCTGACTGTTGAGGATCTTTTAGTTTACTTAATTTGTCAGGCAGGTCCCATTTAAGTGAATTAAGAAACGATATTGCAGTAATCAGGCCTGGGTGTGGCTAGAGGAATTGTACAACTTTCCAAAAATGTGATACACCACAGTTAACTTGTGTTATAAAATTAACATAAATGTTTTTTTCTATTATCTTGGTCTAATAACAACATTTTTTTTGGATTATCTGATAAACATTTAAGTGTGACAGACATATACAAAAAAAAAAACAGTAACTCTGGAAAGAGGCAAAAACTTTTTCACACCACTGTAGAAGTTTAAATGTACCTTAACTGATTGTTGGACTGGTTTCTTCAAATCATTCTTCCCAAATGTGAAATTGTTGTAGCTTAGTGAGCTAAACAGATAATGTATATTTAATGTTTAAAATATATATAATACTTGTTATTACATACTTATTTGTTACTTACTACATGTAATTCTTTCTTTAGTTACAAACAAAACAACACATACCTTGCAAATGTCATAAAAATGCTGTATTTTACATTAATTGATTTCCTTTTGTAAAGTTCACTTGTAGGGGCATGCTCCTGATTTCCACTGAAAGAGAGAAGTGAACATATTTGTAATGTATACATGGGGCTGTTACTTAAATGAGGAAGGAACATTACCTGGTGGCATTTGCAGTGATAAAGATCTCCTTCTCAAATTGACTGTTTGTGTCAATCCCATAGGAGACAATGAAAGAAGCCTTAATTGAATGAGAAAGATGAGTGACTTCTCTTTGCCTTTAAATTGTGCAAAATTCAGAAAAAAAGAATTGATAAAAAAATGTTATTTACAAAAAAACACCTTAGTTTTGCTCTTGAAAATTGGCTTGTCAATAGTGCAGTCTGTCCATCCCCGGGATAAATCATCTTCACTGTCCAAGGAGTTGCACTCAATTCTTCCCTTTATTAAAAAAACAAAATGATTCCTGGATGCATTTGAACAACAACAGATCAGTGATGAACCGATACAGACGTGATCCTGATGCCTTACCTGCTGACTCGTGAACTTCCTGTAGGACAGTCCAGCTGGGTACGTGAGAATAACATGGCTGTTGTAGGAGTTTTCTCCTCTGTTCTCCACTGTGACTGTGACATGCAGAAATTCATCAATGCCCACTTTAACCACTGAGGATCTGGTAGCACATGGAGAAAGTTGAGAAAAAGAGAGAGGAAACAAGGCTACAGTCATACTAATGCCACAGTGCATCAAATATAATGTACTTTGAGCTCTGATAAACCATGTTATTTTTCAGTTCAAACAATATGGCAACAATAGCTGTGCTCACACAAGCAAGCCTCACCTGGTGAAGCCGAAATCCACTTTAAGGTTATCAACACATCTGTTGTCAGTACCACAGTTGATCTCAAACCCTAACTGTGAAAGAGAGCAATATGGAAACGTAAATAAAGTATATATTATTTGCTTTATGAACTAGTAGATTTTAAACTGAACTGGGAGCGAATTAAGTGACTTCAGTACCAGGTTAATATGTTCAAATTTACATGTACATGTAAGGTCTGTGGCTGATATATTCCGAAAAAGTTGAAGTAATAATACGGATTATCTGGAAAATCCTGTAAATAAAATATTATCCCTAGAGGGACATTGCTCCTCCCCTTTGTGAGTGTGGACGCTTCATCTCTTTGTTCTTGAATGCTTTGCTTCTTATATTGATTTTTATTGATTTTTATGCTGA